>NC_044556.1:5220288-5378328 GCF_007565055.1 Rhinopithecus roxellana
GCTTCTGCTCTTGTTAGCATGGGGGATCGGATTATAATTCCCTCTGTTGTCTGGGCTGCTGGTCCCAGGGTGGTCAAGACTGTTTCTGTCCCTTGCCGGGCACAGTGGCTCGCGCCTGTAATCCCAGCACTTTGGGAGGCCAAAGCAGGCGGGTCACAAGGTCAGGAGATCGAGACCACCCTGGCTAACTCGGTGAAACCCCGTCTCTACTAAAAATACAAAAAAATTAGCCGGGCGTGGTGGCGGACTCCTGTAGTCCCAGCTACTCAGGAGGCTGAGGCAGGAGAATGGCGTGAACCCGGGAGGCGGAGCTTGCAGTGAGCCAAGATCGCGCCACTGCACTCCAGCCTGGGCGACAGAGCGAGACTCCCTCTCAAAAAAAAAAAAAAAAAAAAAAGACTGTTCCCGTCCCATATTCCTCAAGTCTCTCACTACTTAAACACATTGAAAAGGTTGGCCAGGCGCAGTGGCTCACGCCTGTAATCCTAGCACTTTGGGAGGCCAAGGCAGGCGGATCACTTGAGATCAGGATTTTGAGACTAGCCCGGCCAACATGGTGAAACCCTGTCTCTACTAAAAATGCAAAAATTAGCCGGGCATGGTGGCGCACGCCTGTAATCCCAGCTATGCGGGAGGCAGAGGCAAGACAATCACTTGAACCCGGGAGGCGGAGGTTGCAGTGAGCCGAGGTCTTGCCACCGCACACACCAGCCTGGGCAACACAGTGAGACTCTGTCTCAAAAAAAAAAAAAAAGCTCATGAATAACTTTTGGAGATTTTATTACAGGCAGACCTGTAACAACCGCAAATGGACTTTTAAAACCTTGTGGGGAATGTTTCTTCTTCTAGGAATTCCTACTACAGATTTATTCAAATGCACATAGGCCAAGAGTTGGCAGATTTTTCTGGAAAGAGCCAGAGAGTAAATATTTTCAGCTTTGTGGACCATACCGTCTCTGTTGGGACTCTGCTATTGCAGCCATAGAAAATATGTAAATGACAATATGTAAATATATGTAAATGAACAAGTGTGACTCTGTCAAAATAAAATGTTATTTATAATATGAGATGGTTTTGTTATTTACAAAAACGAGTGGCAGAATGTAGTTTTGCTAACGCCTGCTCTTAAGCCTAGCTTGATTTGTGAATGATTGGAAACAACAACTTAAATGCCCTTTGTTTTTGTTTTTTGGGTTTTTTTTTTTTTTTTGAGACGGAGTCTCCCTCTGTCGCCCAGGCTGGAGTGCAGTGGCCTGATCTCAGCTCACTGCAAGCTCCGCCTCCCGGGTTTACGCCATTCTCCTGCCTCAGCTTCCCGAGTAGCTGGGACTACAGGCGCCCACCACCTCACCCGGCTAGTTTTTTGTACTTTTTAGTAGAGACGGGGTTTCACTGTGTTAGCCAGGATGGTCTCGATCTCCTGACCTCATGATCCGCCCGTCTCGGCCTCCCAAAGTGCTGGGATTACAGGCTTGAGCCACCGCGCCTGGCTTTTTGGGGGTTTTTTTTAGACGAAGTCTCACTCCTGTCCCCCAGGCCGAGGGCTGTGGTGCAATCTCAGCTCACTGCAACCTCTGCTTTCTGGGTTCAAGCGATTCTTCTGCCTCGGCCTCCCCAGTAGCTGGGACTACAGGCGTGCCCCACCACACCCAGCTAATTTTTGTATTTTTGGTAGAGATGGGGTTTCACCATGTTGACCAGGCTGGTCTCAATCTCCTGACCTCAGGTGATCCACCCACCTCGGCCTCCTGAAGTGCTGGGGTTACAGCCATGAGCCATCGTGCCTGACCTTAAATGCCCTTTGAACGTATTAACAGCTGATTAAGTATAAAATTGTCCAACTAGAGGAAAAGATGCTCAAAAGCTGAGAAAATGAATGCAGAATTCTTTTTTGTTTTTTTGGAGACAGGATCTCACTGTGTTGCTCAGGCTGGAGCGCAGTGATGCGATCATAGTTCATTGTAGCTTCAAACTCCAGGGCTCAAGTGATCCTCCCGCCTCAGCCTCCTGAGTAGCTGAGACTACAGGCACACAGTGCTGCACCTGCCTTTTTTTTTTTTTTTTTTTTTTTTTTTCATTTTTGGTAGAGACAGGCTCTAGCAACGGTCTTGAACTCCTGGGCTGGTTTTGAACTCCTGCACTCAAGTGATCTGCCTGCCTCAGCCTCCCAAAATCCTGGGATTATAGGCATGAGCCACCACACCTGCTCAAATTCTTAACTAAAAGAATTGACAACGGGAGCCAGGCACGGTGGCTCATGCCTGTAATCCCTGCACTTTGGGAGGCCAAGGCTGGCAGATCACTTGAGGTCAGGAGTTCGAGACTGGCCTGCCCAACATGGTGAAACCCCGTCCCTACTAAAAATACAAAAATTAGCTGGATGTGGTGGCAGGCGCCTGTAATCCTGGCTACTTGGGAGGCTGAGGCTGGAGAATTGTGTGAACCCGGGAGGCGGAGGCTGCAGTGAGCGGAGATCGCGCCACTGCACTCCAACCTGGGCGACAGAGCGAAACTCTGTCTCAAGAAAAAAAAAAAGACAAATACTGCATGATTCCACTTATTTGAGGTCCCTAGAGTCATCAAATTCATAAAGACAGAAAATAGAATGGTGGGTGCCAGGGAATGGAGAGGAGGGTGGGGAGCAAGGATTTTATGGGGACAGAGTTTCAGTTTGGAAAGATGAGAAAGTTCTGGAGATGGATGATGGTGATGGCTGCACGGCAATGTGAATGTGCTTAATGCTGTTGAACTGCCCTTTTCCTTTTTTTTTTTTTTTTTTTTTTTTTTGAGACAGAGTCTTGCTCTGTTGCCAAAGTTGGAGTGCAGGGCCGTCATCTCACAATCTCAGCTCACTGCCTCACTGCAACCTCCACTTGCTGGGTTCAAGCAACTCTACTGCCTCAGCCTCCTGAGTGGCTGGGACTACAGGAGTGTACCACCACACCCAGCTAATTTTTCTATTTTTAATGGAGACAGGGTTTTGTCATGTTAACCAGGGTGACCTTGAACTCTTTGCCTCAAAATCTACCCGCCTCAGTCTCCCAAAGCACTGAGGTTTACAGGTGTGAGCCACCACACCCGGCCTCTCTCGCTCTCTCTTTTTTTTTTTTTAAACTAACTATTATTTATTTATTTTTGAGACAGAGTCTTGCTCTGTTGCCAAGGCTGGTATGCAGTGATGTGATCTTACAATCTTAGCTCACTGCAACCTCCCCCTTCTGGCTTCAAGCAACTCTCCTGCCTCAGCCTCCTGAATAGCTGGGACTACAGGAGTGCGCCACCACACTCGGCTAATTTTTGTAGTTTTAGAGAGAACGGGTTTCACCATGTTGCCCAGGCTGGTCTCAAACTCCCGACCTCAAGTGATCCGCCCGCCTCGGCCTCCCAAAGTACTGGAATTACAGGTGTGAGCCACCACACCCGACATGAACTGTATACTTAAAATGGTTAAAATGACAAAATTTTAAGTTATGTATATTTTACCACAATAGAAAAGAAATAAATGTTGTAAAAGGAACAGGACTACAAGGCCTCCTGGTGGGAAGAGAGGGAAATAACTCAGCCTAGAACCTGTTAATGTTCTTGCAGTTCCTACAGAACTTCATGTCCAACTCTGGTTACCTTGGGCACCATAGTGGGTTAAGTCATGTCACCACAAAATTCATATCCACCTGGAGCCTCAGATGAGACCTTATTTGAAAACGGGGTCTTTGCAGATGTCATTGGTTAAACATCTTGAGATGAAGTTAGCCTAGATTTAGGTCAGGTCCTAAATCCAGTATCTGGTGTCTTGATAAGACATAGGAGAGGGGTTGGGGTGGTGGCTCATGCCTGTAATCTCAGCACTTTGGGAGGGCAAGACCGGAGGAGACAGGAGGTTTGAGGCCAGGAGTTCAAGACCAGCCTGGGAAACATATCAAGACCACGTCTGTACAAAAATAAAAATTAGCCAGGTATGGCGGCATGCACCTGTAGTACTAGCTTCTCTACAGGCAGAGGCAGGAGGATGGCTTGAGCCTGGGAAGTTGAGGCTGCAGTGAGCTTTGATGGTGCCACTGCACTCCATCCTGGGCAACAGAGCAAGACCTTGTCTCAAAAATAAATAAATAAGGTTGCTAGTTAAAAAAAGAGAGAGAGAGAGAGAGAGGCCAGGTGTGGTGGCTCATGCCTGTAAACCCCAGTGCTTTGGGAGACCGAGGCAGGTAGATTTTGAGGCAAAGAGTTTGAGGTCAGCCTGGCTAACATGGCAAAACCCTGTCTCCATTAAAAATAGAAAAAGTAGCTGGGTGTGGTGGTGCGCTCCTGTAGTCCCAGCTACTCAGGAGGCTGAGGCAGGAGAATCACTTGAACCCGGGAGGCAGAGGTTGCAGTGAGCTGAGATCGCACCATTGTACCCCAGCCTGGGTGACAGAGTAAGACTCTGTCTCAAAAAAAAAAAAAAAAAAAAATTGAAAGAGAAGAGAAAGAGAGACCGGAGAGGAACATTTGGACACAGACGGGGGGAGAAGGCCACAAGATGATGGAAGAGGCAGTAATTGGAGTGACGTGGCCACAAGCCAGCGACCACCAGGGGCCACCAGAAGCTGGAAGAGGCAAGGAAGGAAACTTCTCCAGAGCCTTCGGGTGCAGCACAGCTCGGTCGACACCTTACTTTCAGACTTCTGGCCTCTGGAACAATGAAAGAATAATTTTTGGGGGGCTGGGTGCGGTGGCTCACACCTGTAATCCCAGCACTTTGGGAGACCAGGGCGGGTGGATCACCTGGGGTCGCGAGTTTGAGATCGGCCTGACCAACTTGGTGAAATCCCATCTCTACTAAAAATACAAAAATTAGCCGGGCGTGGTGGCGCGTGCCTATAATCCCGAGATCGTGCCATTGCACTCCAGCCTGAGGGATGAAGACTCTGTCTCAAAAAAAAAAAAAAAAAAAGAATAAATTCTTGTTGTTTTCAGCCAGCAAGCTGGTGATGATTTGTTATGGCAGTTCCCAAAAATCTAACACAGACAGGAAGCAGTGGGTGGGCGATGACATATTTCAGCTGCCTGTGGGGGCTAAGAAACACAGCACAAGATTTGGGAAAAGGATCCACATCTGGTGAAGGAGAACGTTCCTTCCTTCCTTTTTTTTTTTTTTTTTGACAAGGTGTCACTCTGTTGCCCAGGCTGGAGTACACTGGTGCCATCATAGCTCACTACAGCCTCCAGCTCCTGGGTTCAAGGGATCCTCCTAACTCAGCCTCCCTAGTAGCTGGGACCACAGCCATGCATGACCACACCCGGCTAGTTTTATTTTTTATATTATTTGTAGAGAGAATGTCTCCCTATGTTGCCTAGGCCACCACCCCTGGTCCCTTTCTTCCTTAAGAAGATAGAGAATGGGCCGGGCGCGGTGGCTCAAGCCTGTAATCCCAGCACTTTGGGAGGCCGAGACGGGCGGATCACGAGGTCAGGAGATCGAGACCATCCTGGCTAACACGGTGAAACCCCGTCTCTACTAAAAAATACAAAAAAAAAACTAGCCGGGCGAGGTGGCGGGCGCCTGTAGTCCCAGCTACTCTGGAGGCTGAGGCAGGAGAATAGCGTGAACCCGGGCGGCGGAGCTTGCAGTGAGCTGAGATCCGGCCACTGCACTCCAGCCTGGGTGCCAGAGCGAGACTCCGTCTCAAAAAAAAAAAAAAAAAAAAAAAAAAAAAAAAAAAAAAAAAAAAAGAAGATAGAGAATGTTCACAGCTTGCTGGTGACGTTGAGTTTAAAAAAATCAAGGCACGAGGCCAGGTGCGATGGCTCACACCTGTAATCCCAGCACTCCAGGAGGTCAAGGTGGGAGGATCACTTGAGCCAAGGAGTTCGAGACCAGCTTAGGCAAAATGGTAAAACCCTATCTTTACCACAAATACAAAAAAATAAGCCAGGTGTGGTGGTGCACGCCTGTGGTCCCAGCTACCCTGGAGCCTGAGGCATGAGAATTGCTTGAATCTGGGAGGCAGAGGATGCAGTGAGCTGAGATCGCGCCACTGCACTCCAGCTTGGGTGACACAGTGAGATCCTATCTCAAAAAAAAAAAAAATCAAGGCAAGGTGTGGTGGCTCACACCTGTAATCCCAGCACTTTGGGAGGCCAAGGCGGGTGGATCACTTGAAATCAGGAGTACGAGACCAGCCTGGCCAACATGGTGAAACTCTGTCTCTACTAAAATACAAAAATAAGCTGGGTGTGGTGGTGGGCGCCTGTAATCCCAGCTATTGCTATTCGGGAGGATGAGGCAGGAGAATCGCTTGAACCCGAGAGGCAGAGGTTGCAGTGAGCTAAGATTGTGTCACTGCACTCCAGCCTGGGCGACAAAGCAAGACTCTGTCTCAAAAAAAGGGAGAGAGAGAGAGAAAGAGAGATAGGAGAGGAACATTTAGACACAGACAGAAGGGAGAAGGCCAGAAGACATATCTCAGCATGCCCTATGCAGTTATTATTACTGTAATAGGGTAAAAAGACCAAGAAGAAAAAAAAGAATCTGCCATTATTATTATTATTATTATTATTATTATTATTATTATATTTTATTTTTGAGAGAGAGTCTTGCTCTGTCGTCCAGGCTAGAGTGCAGTGGCGTGATCTCAGCTCACTGCAACCTCCGCCTCCCGAGTTCAAACAATTCTCCTGCCTCAGCCTTCCGGGTAGCTGGGATTACAGGCATGCGCCACCACTCCCAGTTAATTGTTTGTGTTTTTAGTAGAGACGGGGTTTCACCATGTTGGTCAGGCTGGTCTCAAACTCCTGACCTCAGGTGATCCGCCCGCTTCGGCCTCCCAAAGTGCTGGGATGACAGCTGTGAGCCACCGCACCCGGCCTGTTATTATTGTCATTTTTCATAGAGATGGTGTTTCACCGTGTTGGCCAGGCTGGTCTCGAACTCTTGGACTCAAGCCATTCACCCATCTTAGCCTCCTAAAGAGCTGGAATTACAGGCATGAGTACATTGATTATACTCCTGGCCTTACAATTGTTTTTTTTTTTTTTTTTTTTTTTTGAGACGGAGTCTCGCTCTGTCACCCAGGCTGGAGTGCAGTGGCCAGATCTCAGCTCACTACAAGCTCCGCCTCCCGGGTTCACGCCATTCTCCTGCCTCAGCCTCCCGAGTAGCTGGGACTACAGGCGCCGCCACCTCGCCCGGCTAGTTTTTTGTATTTTTAGTAGAGACGGGGTTTCACCGTGTTAGCCAGGATGGTCTCGATCTCCTGATCTTGTGATCCGCCCGTCTCGGCCTCCCAAAGTGCTGGGATTACAGGCTTGAGCCACCGCGCCTGGCCTACAATTGTTTTTAAAGGGTGACCTGGAGCTCCTGCTGAATTACAGCTCAAGCTGAATGACAACTTCTGTCCTCAGCTGAGACCTCTGCATTCTTGGGTGGATTTTCCTGCTGTCTCAGCGGACACTCCCTGCTGCGCCTGGCGGGAAGAGGGTGGGGGGTGACACTGGGAACCAGGATCTCCACTTGGAGCAGAGCAAATGAGAGAATTGGGGGGGGGGAACTCTGAACTGAAACTTAGCCAGGTCCTCAGGGTTTATGGAAAACAACCCACCCAGCACAGGAATTCTCCTTCCACGCTGTGTTCAGACTGTTTTCTGTGCTTCTCTTTCAGAAGATCTGGGAGAGTTGGTGTATAAATTTCTTGAAGCCTTTACTTTATGCCAGGTGCTAGAATGATCTAGAATCTTCACTCCCGTGCTTAGAGGTAGGTGCTATTGTTATGCTCACTTCACAAACGAGGCTCGGCCAGGTGTGGTGGCTCACGCCTGTCATCCCAGCACTTTAGGAGGCTGAGGTGGGCGGTTCACCTGAAATCAGGAGTTCGAGATCAGCCTGGACAACATGGCGAAAACCCCGTCTCTACAAAAAATACAAAAATTAGCCGGGCATAGTGGTGCATGCCTGTAATCCCAGCTACTCAGGAGGCCGAGGCAAGAGAATTGATTCAACTTGGGAGGTGGATGTTGCAGTGAGCCAAGATTGCGCCACTGCACTCCAGCTTGGGCAATAGAGCAAGATTCTGTCTCAAGAAACAAAAAACAGACGAGGCTCATCACCTGGAACAGCAGAGCCCAGATTTGAAGATGGGTCTCCTGACTCCAAGGTCAGAGATTCTTTCTGATGGGTGACATCTGCTCATTCACTAATTCATTCAACTTTTCATTCAATAAGCATCCATTGAGCACCTAGTGTACGCCAATCGTGATGCCAAAAAAGACAGATGGAGTCCCTGCCATCTTGAATTCAAATCTTTTTCTAATTTTCAACTTTTTTTTTTCTTTTTATTAAGGTGAGGTCTCAGTCTGTTGCTGAGGCTGGAATGCAGTGGCATGATCTTGGCTCACTACAGTCTCAACCTCTCCAGGCTCAAGCAATCTGCCCACCTCAGCCTCCTGAATAGCTGGGACTACAGGCATGTGCCCCCATGACCAGCTAATTTTTTTTTTTTTTTTTTTTTTTTTTTTTTTTTTTTTTTGAGAAGGAGTCTTGCTCAGTCGTCTAGGCTGGAGTGCAGGGATGTGATTTCGGCTCACTGCAAGCTGTGCCTCTCGGGTTCACGCCGTTTTCCTGCCTCAGCCTCCCGAGTAGCTAGGACTACAGGTGCCCACCACCACACCCGGCTAATTTTTTTGTATTTTTAGTACAGACGGGGTTTCACCATGTTAGCCAGGATGGTCTTGATCTCCTGACCTTGTGATCTGCCCGCCTCGGCCTCCCAAAGTGGTGGGATTACAGGCATGAGCCACCACACCTGGCCCACGACCAGTTAACTTTTAGATTTTTTTGTAGACATGGGATTTCACTGTGTTGTCCAGGCTAGTCTCAAACTCCTGGGCTCAAGTGATCATCCCGTCTTGACCTCCCAAAGTGCTGGGATTACAGGTGCACACCACTGAGCACTGGCCTATTATTATTATTATTATTATTATTATTATTATTATTATTTTAAGCAATCTGAGTCCTTTCTACATTGGTTTGTTCACTGTGTGTCTTCCGTGTTTGGTATGTAATAGGAGCTCAATAAAGACCCACAGAGTCTTTATTAATGCCTCAATGAAATGAGCAAATCTTGATGTCTGGAGTCTGGAGACCTGGGCACCTGCCCCAGCTCTGCATCTCAGTAGCTGTGGGACCTTGAGCTCATTGCTGAGCCTCAGTATGTTTTAGTCTTATCTGTAACATTGGTTCAAGAAGTGTTTTCACACAAGGACACGAAGAAATCAGAGCCCCCACACACCACTGGTGGGAACGCCAGCTGGGGCGGCAGCTTTGGAAAACGGCCCGAGAGCCTCTCAAGAGGTTACACATAGGGCCGGGTGCGGTGGCTCACGCCTGTAATCCCAGCACTTTGGGAGGCCAAAGTGGGTGGATCGCCTGAGGTCAGGAGTTCGAGACCAGCCTGACCAACATGGTGAAACCCTGTCTTTACTGAAAATACAAAAAATTAGCTGGGCGTGGTGGCAGGCACCTGTAATCCCAGCTTCTCGGGAGGCTGAGGTAGGAGAATTGCTTGAACCCAGGAGGCAGAGGTGGCAGTGAGGCAAGATCGTGCCACTGCACTCCAGCTCTGGGTGACAGAGTGAGACTGTCCCCCCCCCAAAAAAAAAACAAAAAAAAGGTTACAGATAGGGCTGGGTACAGTGGCTCGTGCTTGTAATCCCAGCACTTTGGGAGGCTGAGGCAGGAGGATCACATGAGTCCAGGAGTTTAATACCAGTGAGAATCCACTTCTACAGGAAAAAAAAAAAAAAAAAAAAAAGTTAAAAGTGGAGTTACCATATGACCCAGCAATTCCACTCCTAGGTGTATATGTACCCAAGAGAAATGAAATCATATGTCCATGCAAAAATGTGTAACTTAAATGTTCATAAGAGCACTGCTAACAATAGTTTATAGTGGCCATCCGCTGATGAACAGATAAACAAAATGTGATCTATCCATACAATGGAATATTATCCAGCCTTTAAAAGGCATGAATGTTGATCAGGCATGATGGCTCACGCCTGCAATCCCAGCACTTTGGGAGGCCCAGGAGGGCAGATCACCTGAGGTCAGGTGTTCAAGACCAGCTTGGCCAACATGGTGAAACTCTGTCTCTACTAAAAACACAATAATTAGCCAGGTATGGTGGCACATACCTGTAGTCCCAGCTACTCAGGAGGCTGAAGCAGGAGAATCGCTTGAATCCAGGAGGCAGAGGTTGCGAGGTTGCAGTGTGTTGAGTTAGCACCACTGCACTCCAGCCTGGGCAACAGAGCAAGACTCTGTCTCAAAAAAAGAAAAGAAAAAGAAAGAAAGAAAAGGAATGAATGTCCAGACATGGTGGCTCACGCTTGTAATCCCAGCACTTTGGGAGGCTGAGGTAGGAGGATCGTTTGAACCAAAGAGTTCAAGACCAGCCTGGGCAACATAGGGAGATTCCATCTCAATTTTAAAAATTAAAAAAAAAAGAAATTAAAGGAATAATACAGTCAGACATGCTACAGATGAATCTTACAAACTTTAAGCAATGTGAAATAAGCCAGGCACGAAATGACAGATGTTGTATGTTGCACTCGTGTGACAGTCCAGACTAGTAGATTCGTGGTTGCTTAGGGGTGAGGCAGCAGGGACAAGGGGATAGGGGAATAACAGCTAAAGGCTGTGGGACTGCTTTTTGAGACGATGAGACAGTGTTCCAAAACAGGCTGGGTGATGGTTGTACAATTCTGAATATAGGAAAAACCACTGAATTGTATACTTTGGAGGGGTGAATTCTATACTGTGTAGACTATATCTCAGTAAAGCTGTTTTTAACAGAAAGAAAGAAAAGTTTTTGCCTCTAGGCTGAGAGTGAGGAGAAGCTGCAAGTCTAACCTTGGCCCAAAGCCAGTCGTCCATCCAAGAGGCTGAGTGTGCAGCCCAGGGGCTCAACCTTAAATTAAGAGCAAAAGTGGCTGGGCGTGGCGGCTCCCTCCTATAATCCCAGCACTTTGGGAGGCCAAGGTGGGCGGATCATCTGAGGTCGGGAGTTCGTGACCAGCCTGACCAAGATGGAGAAACCTCGTTTGTACTAAAAAATAATAATAATAATAATAATAATAATAATAATACAAAATTAACCAGTCATGGTGGCACATGCCTGTAATCCCAGCTACTCAGGAGGCTGAGGCAGGAGAATAGCTTGAACCTGGGAGGTGGAGATTGCAGTGAGCCGGGATCGCGCCATTGCACTCCAGCCTGGGCAACAAGAGCGAAACTCTGTCTCAAAAAAAAAGAGTAAACCTGGGGCTCATGCCTGTAATCCCAGAACTTTGGGAGGCCAAGGCGGGTGGATCACTTGAGGTCAGGAGTTCAAGACCAGCCTGGCCAACATGGTGAAACTTCGTCTCTATTAAAAATACAAAAAAATTAGCTGGGGGTGGTGGCACACACCTGTAATCCCAGCTACTCGGGAGGCTGAGGTGAGGCATGAGAATCACTTGAACCCAGGAGGCGGAGGTTGCTGTGAGCCGAGATTGTGCCACTGCACTCCAGCCTGAGCAACAAGAACAACACTCCGTCTCAAAAAAAAGAGTAAACCTGGGCCAGATGTATTGGAGGCAATAGGATTGTTTGAGGTCAGGGGTTCAAGACCAGTGTGGGCAACATAGCAAGACCCCATCTCCACAAAAAAAATTTTAATTACTGGGTCAGGTGATATACACCTGTAGTCCCAGCTACTCAGGAGACTGAGGCAGGAGGATCACTTAAACCCAGGATTTCAAGGCTACAATGAGCTATGATCACACCACTGCAAAAAAATAAATAAATAAATTATTTTTAGAAAGAGTAAACTTGGACCAGGGGCAGTGGCTCACGCTTATAATCCCAGCACTTTGGGAGGCCACGGTACATGGATCACCTGAGGTCAGGAGTTTGAGACCAGCCTGGCCAAGATGTGAAACCCCGTCTCCACTAAAAATACAAAAATTAGCGCTACCGAGTATGGTGGCACATGCCTGTAATCCCAGCTACTCGGGAGGCTGAGGCATAAGGATCACTTGGGGGGCCGGGCGCGGTGGCTCACGCCTGTAATCCCAGCACTTTGGTAGGCCGAGACAGGGTGGATCGCGAGGTCAGGAGATCAAGACCATCCTGGCTAACACGGTGAAACCCCGTCTCTACTAAACAATACAAAACACTAGCCAGGCGAGGTGGCGGGCACCTGTAGTCCCAGCTACTCGGGAGGCTGAGGCAGGAGAATGGTGTAAACCCGGGAGGCGGAGCTTGCAGTGAGCTGAGATCCGGCCACTGCACTCCAGCCCGGGTGACAGAGCGAGACTCCGTCTCAAAAAAAAAAAAAAAAAAAGAATCACTTGAACCCAGGAGGCGGCGGTTGCAGTGAGCCGGGATTGCGCCACACCACCCCAGCCTGGGTGACAGAGCGAGACTCCATCTCAAACAAACAAACAGAAAAAGAGTAAACTTGAAAAACAGGAGAGAGAAGATGCTGGAAGGAGCCCATTGCCCAGGGTGCAGCAGGAAGGTTGAGGTCAGATCCTCCTAGCAACCAAAGCAAACCATCACCCAACTGGAAACCATTTCCTTTGTGGCCAGGAAACAATGGGCTACAACTTTCTTTTGTGGCTCAAAACCACAGAGAAGTTTCCTATTGTGGGATTCCCCACCACCACCACAGCAGAAGTTTTGTCTCATGGGTTCTGGGAGCGAATACAGTGGCTTCTGAAACTGAGGTCTGGCTCTACTTCCTTCGAGACCTCTCCTCTCCTTTCTCTGCATGACAATGCTCCCTGGAGACTCTCTTCTTTCCCCACGCCACCATGTGCACCCTGGGGTGGCCTTGTCTTAGTTTGGGTTCCCTGGAAGCCACCACTGAGACAAGGATTTAGTACAAGTACTTTGTCTGAGAGGTGGTGATGCCAGGAAGCACCAGTTGGGAAGAGGGGACGTGTATGAGTTTGCTAAGGCTGTCATGACCAAGCACCACAGAAGGGCAGCTTATACAACAGGGCATCTCATAGTTCTGGAGGGTGGATGTCCAAGAATAAGGTGTCAGCAGGGTTGGTTCTTTCTGAGGTCTCTCTCCTTGGCTCAGAGCCAGTTGCCTTGTTTCTGTGTCTTCACATAGTCTTTCTTTCATGCTTGCCTCTGTGTCCATATCTCCTTATCTTTTCTTTTCTTTTCTTTTCTTTTCTTTTGAGACAGAGTCTTCCTCTGTCCCCCAGGCTGGACTGCAGTGGCACAATCTCAGCTCACTGCAACCTCCACCTTCCAGGTTCAAGCAATTCTCATGCCTCAACCTCCTGAATAGCTGGGATTACAGGCATGCACCATCACACCCAGTTAATTTTTGTATTTTTAGTAGAGACAGGGTTTCACTATGTTGGCCAGGCTGGTCTTGAACTCCTGACTTCAAATGATCCACCTGCCTCAGCTTCCCCAAGTGCTAGGATTTCAGGCATGAGCCAATATGCCCAGCCCATACCTCCTCATTTTATAAGGATAGTGGTCATTTGGATTAGGGTCTATCCTAATGACCTTGTTTTAATTTGTTCTTTATTTTTTCAATTTATTTTTATTTTGGGGGGTTGGAGTCTTGTTCCATCACCCAGGTGGAAGTACAGTGGCCTGATCACAGCTCACTGCAACATGGAGCTCCTGGGATTAGGCAATCCTCCCACCTCAGCTTCCTGAATAGCTGGGACTACAGGCTGATATTAAAATTTTTTTTTTTTTTTTTTTTTTTGAGACAGGGTCTTGTTCTGTTGCCCAGGCTGTAGGGCAGCAGTGTGAACATGGCTCACTGCAGCCTTTATTTCCTAGGGTCAAGCAATCCTCTCACCCCAGCCTCCTGACTAGCTGGGACCACAGGTGCATGCTACCACATTTGGCTAACTTTTAAATTTTTTGTAGAAATGAGGTCTCATGTCTGGGCACAGTGGCTCACACCTGTAATCCCAGCACTTTAGGAGGCTGAGGTGGGCAGATGACCTTAGGTCAGAAGTTCAAGACCAGCCTGGCCAACATAGTGAAACCCCATCTCTACCAAAAATACAAAAATTAGCCAGGCATGGTGGCAGGTGCCTTTAGTCCCAGCTACTCAGGAGGCTGAGGCAGGAGAATCGCTCGAACCTGGGAAGCAGAGGTTGCAGTGAGCCTAGATCATGGCACTGCACTCCAGTTTGGGTGACAGAGCAAGACTCTGTCTCAAAAAAGGAAAAAAAAAAAAAAAAGAAATGGGGTCTTGCTATGTTGCCCATGCTGGTCTTAAACTCCTGGCTTCAAGTGATCCTCCCATCCCAGACTCCTATGTAGCTGGGACCGCAGGCATACACCACCACACCTGGCTAGATGACTTTTTTTTCTTTTTTTATAAAATAGAGACAGGATCTTGCTATGTTGCCTAGGCTGGTCTCAAGCTCCTGGGCTCAAGCAGTCCTCCCACCTCAGCCTCCTAAAGCAATGGGATTACAGGCGTGAGTCACTGTGCCTGGCCTAAATCAGTAAGACTGTGAGTGAAGCAGGTTGCCCTTTATAAGTAGGTGGACCTGGTCGGGTGCAGTGGCTTATGCCTGTAATACCAGCACTTTGGGAGGCCAAGGTAGGCAGGTCATTTGAGGTCAGGAGTTCAAGACCAGCCTGGCCAACGTGGTGAAACCCCTGTCAGGCATGGTGGCATGTGCCTGTAATCCCAGCTACTTGGGAGGCTGAGGCATGAGAATCACTTGAACCCAGGAGGTAAAGGTTGCAATGAGCCAAGATCATGCCACTGCACTCCAGCCTGGGCGACAGAGTGAGACTCTGTGTAAGAAAAAAAGATAGAGAAGAAGAAGAAACATTGAAAATATTGAAAATAATGTATCGCCTATAGTTCCAATGCCTGATGCCTTTGGGGGACTTATTTTTACTGTTTGTTTGTTTGTGCTGACTCTCACTCATGGTGGCTTATGTTCTTGTATGTTTTATAATTTTGATTGTGATCAAACAGGCAAGAATCCTGAGGGCCCTGACTAAGGGTCTGTTGTTTCGGGGAAGATTCGTTCTTACTTCTTCCAGGCATCTCAGGGACTACTTTTCTTTTCTTTTCTTTTTTTTTTTTTTTTTTGAGACAGAGTCTCGCTCAGTCGCGCAGGCTGGAATGCAGTGGCCAGATCTCAGCTCACTGCAAGCTCCACCTCCCGGGTTCACGCCATTCTCCTGCGTCAGCCTCCCGAGTAGCTGGGACTACAGGCGCCCGCCACCTCGCCTGGCTAGTTTTTTTGTATTTTTTAGTAGAGACGGGGTTTCACCGTGTTAGCCAGGATGGTCTCGATCTCCTGACCTCGTGATCCGCCCGTCTCGGCCTCCCAAAGTGCTGGGATTACAGGCTTGAGCCACCGCGCCCGGCCGGGACTACTTTTCATTTGATTCTCAGCATGGATTTCCCCAGAAAATCCCTTAAGGTAACTGGAGCCTCAGCACTAACTTCCCCTCCTCTGTGTCCCTTGGAGATTTCTGTTACTTTTTTGTGAACTTAGCTGATAACTTAAACGCATGTTTGCTGTATTTCATTCAGTGTTTTGTTGCTGTTGCCTTTTACTCTGTCACCCAGGCTGGAGTGCAGTGGCACGACCATAGCTCACTGCAGCCTCAAACTCCTGGGCTCAAGCGATCCTCCCTCGTCAGCCTCCCAAGTAGCAGGGACCAAAGATACGTGCCACTACACCTGGCTAATTATTTAGTTTTTTATAGACAGGGTCTCACTAAGTTGTCCAGGCTGATCTCAAACTCCTGACCTCAAGCCATTCCTCCCGCCTCACCCTCTGGAGGCACTGGGATCACAGGTGTGAGCCACCACACTCAGCCTGGCCCAGCTCATGTACAGGATTTTTGTGGGTTTTGCTTGTTTGTTTTTGAGACAGTCTTGCTCTGTCGCCCAGGCTGGAGTGTGGTTGTGTCATCTTAGCTCAGTATAACCTCCACCTCTCGGTGGATTTGAATTCAGAATTCAAATGAACTCTGAATGTGCAGCCTGGGCTGGGCAGGGCATTCATGCACAATCTAGAAATTTCATGCACCATCTGGAAGAGTGAGGTAGAGAAGGGGAGGAGAGAGGAGGAGGCATGTGGAAACTGGAAGATTCAGTGATTAACAGTTGCCCGGCCGGGCGTGGTGGCTCACACCTATAATCCCAGCACTTTGGGAGGCTGAGGTGGGCGGATCACCTGAGGTCAGGAGTTCGAGACCAGCCTGATCAACAGGTAGAAACCCTGTCTCTACTAAAATACAAAATTAGCCAAGTGTGGTGGTGCATGCCTGTAATCCTAGCTACTCGGGAGGCTGAGGCAGGAGAATCGCTTGAATGCAGGGGAATCGCTTGAACCCAGGAGGCGGAGCTTGCAGTGAGCTGAGATCCGGCCACTGTGCTCCAACCTGGGTGGCAGAGCGAGACTCTGAGAAAGAAAAGAAAAGGAGAGGAGGGGAGGGGAGGGGAGGGGAGGGGAGGGGAGGGAGGAAGGAGAGAAGAGAGAAGAGAAAAGATGAGAAGAGAAGAGAAGAGAAAGAAGGAGGGAGAGAGGAAGGAAGGAAGGAAGGAAGGAAGGAAGGAAGGAAGGAAGGAAGGAAGGAAGGAAGGAAGGAAGGAAGGAAGGAAGGAAGGAAGGAAGGAGGGAAGGTAGGTTCATAAAGTGGGCTGGCTACAGGTTGCACAATGGGTCACCCCATTGTCTCAGCAGGGGTGACTGGGATTTACAAGGATAAGTAACCACATTCCTAGAATCTCACAGACCCATTCCCCCTGCAAATGTCTCTCTCTACATATAAATACAGTAAAATTTCGTTCTGGAGAGGTGGACAGTTCTATGAATTTTAACACATGTCCAGATTCATGGAGCCACCAGGGCCATCAGACAGAGCTGCTGCATCCCCCGGAAGCTCCCTGGCGCTGGCCCTCTGTCATCAGCCCTTCCCCCCAGCCCCAGGCAGGCCCTCATCTGTCTGCTGTCTCACACTGTACCTTTGTCTTTTTCAGAATGTAATATAACGGGAATCATACACTCTGCGGCCTTTCAGTCTGGCCTCTTTCAGGCAGCATAATGCATTTGAGATTCATCCAAGTACTTGCCTGTCTCAATAGTTTGCTGATTTTTGTTGCTGAAGAATATTCCATTGTAAGGAAAGACCCTGGTTTGTTTTACATTCACCCACTGAGGGACAACTCCATTGTTTTAAGCTATGAGTGATGATGAATAAAGCTGCTATCAACATTCACGCACAGCCTTTTCTTCTATTTTACTTTTTTTTTTTTAGAGACAGGGTCTTGCTCTGTCACCCAGGCCAGAGGGCAGTTGGCGTAATCATAGCTCACTGCAGCCTTGAACTCCAGGCTCAAGTGATCCTCCTCCCTCAGCCTCCCAAAGTGCTAGGATTACAGGTGTGAAGCACTACACTGAGGCTTTTTAATTATTAATTTATTTTTTAGAGATGAGGTCTTGCTATGTTCCCCAGGTTGGAGTGCAGTGGTGCTATCACAGCTCACTGTAACCTTGAACTCCCAGCCTCAAGTGATCCTCCCACTTCAGCCTCCCAGATAGCCATGCCCAGCTCATGTACAGGTTTTTTTGCTTGTTTGTTGAGACAGAGTCTTGCTCTGTCACCCAGGCTGGAGTGCAGTGGCACCATCTCAGATCACTACAACCTCCGCCTCTTGGGTTCAAGCTATTCTTGTGCCTCAGTCTTCTGAGTAGCTGGGATTACAGGCACCCACCACCATGCCTGGCTAATTTTTGTATTTTTAGTAGAAACGGGGTTTCACCATGTCGGCCAGGCTGGTCTCGAACGCCTAGCCTCAAGTGATCCATCCACTGCAGCCTCCCAGATTGTTGGGATTACCGATGTGAGCCATCACTCCTGGCCGTATACAGGTTTTTATGTGAATATCTGTTTTCATTTCTCTTAGGTCACTACCCAAGAGTGGGGTTGCTGGGTCACAGAGTGTTTGCATGGACGCGTTTTAAGAACCACCATTTTCCAGTGCGGAGTGCGGCGGCGGCTCAAGCCTGTAATCCCAGCACTTTGGGAGGCTGAGACGGGCGGATCACGAGGTCAAGAGACAGAGACAGTAGCGGGCGCCTGTAGTCCCAGCTACTCGGGAGGCTGAGGCAGGAGAATGGCAGGAACCCGGGAGGTGGAGTTTGCAGGGAGCTGAGATTGCGCCACTGCACTCCAGCCTAGGTGACAGAGCAAGACTCTGTCTCAAAATAAATAAATAAATAAATAAAAGAACCACCATTTTCCAAAGCAGCTGCACCATTTTGCATCCCCACCGGCAGTGTATGAGGGTCCAGTTTCCCTGAATCCTCCTCAGCACTTGGTGGTGTTGGTATTTTTCACTGTAGCCATTCCAATAGGTGTGAGCAACAGTCTATTAAAGCTGGTGTTGTGAGCTGAGGTGCAGGATCTGAACTCAAGTGTCTGGGCGTCTAACTACTGCCTGATGTCACCTCCTTTTCTTTGCAGAGCTGCTGGGCTAAGAAAATGTGGTCCATTGACCAGGCATGGTGGCTCATGCCTGTAATCCCAGCACTTTGGGAGGCCGAGGTGGGTGGATTACCTGAGGTTAGGAGTTGGAGACCATCATGGCCAACATGGTGAAACCCCGTCTCTACTAAAAATACAAAAATTAACCAGGAGTGGTGGCACATGCCTGTAATCCCAGTTACCTGGGAGGCTGAGGCAGGAAAATTGCTTGAACCCAGGAGACGGAGGTTGCAGTGAGACAAGATCATGCCACTGCACTCCAGCCTGGCCAACAGGGCAAGACTCTGTCTCAAAAAAAAAAAAAAAAAAAAAAAAAAAAAAAAAAAAAAAGAAGAAGAAGAAGAAAGAAAGAAAATGTGGTCCATCTAAAAGACGGAGCTTTGTCAAAATCATTGCCACCTGCTCTGAAAGGTTGTGCTAAGGAAGAAATACAGGCCAGGCACGGTGGCTCACACCTGTAATCCCAGCACTTTGGGAGGCTGAGGCGGGCGGATCACTGGAGGTCAGGAGTTCGAGACCGGCCTGGCCAACATGGTGAAACCCAGTCTCTACAAAAAACAAACAGGACCGGGTGCAGTGGCTCATGCCTGTAATCCTCAACACTTTGGGAGGCTGAGACAGGCAGATCACACAGTCAAGAGATCGAGATCATCCTGGCCAACATGGTGAAACCCTGTCTCTACTAAAAATACAAAAATTAGATGGGCACAGTGGTGCATGCATGTAGGCACAGCTACTCAGCAGGTTAAGGCAGGAGAATCACTTGAACCCAGGAGGTGTAAGTTGCAGTGAGCTAAGATTGTGCCACTGTACTCCAGCCTGGCCACAGAGTGAGACTCTGTCTCAAAAACAAAACAAAACAAAAAACCAAAACACAACAGGTAGCTGGGTGTGATGGCACACGCCTATAGTCCCAACTACTCGGGAGGTTGAAGTAGGAGGATGGCCTGAGCCCAGGATGCAGAGGTTGCAGTGAGCTGAGATCGTGCCACTGCACTCCAGCCTGGCCAACAGAGCAAGGCTCCATATCAAAAAAATAAATAAATAAGAAGAAGGATATAGAGTCTCGGTGCAAAGCCTGGCTCTGTGTTCAGATCTTAACTCTGTCACTTGCCAGCTGGGAAGCCCAAGTCCTGTGGGGTCCAAGGTTTTTTATCTGGTGAATGGGCCTTGGAGGCCCCATCTCACAGAGACAAGATGTCCTGATGATTGAGTGAAATAAGGCAAGTAAAGGGGCCACCAAAGGATGAAGGTTATTTTATTTATTTATTTATTTTTTTTTATTTTTTTTTTTTTGAGACGGAGTCTCACTCTGTCGCCCAGGCTGGAGTGCAGTGGCGCGATCTCGGCTCACTGCAAGCTCCGCCTCCAGGGTTCACGCCATTCTCCTGCCTCAGCCTCCTGAGTAGCTGGGACTACAGGCGCCCACCACCTCGCCCGGCTAGTTTTTTTGTATTTTTTAGTAGAGACGGGGTTTCACCTTGTCTGCCAGGATGGTCTCGATCTCCTGACCTCGTGATCCGCCCGTCTCGGCCTCCCAAAGTGCTGGGATTACAGGCTTGAGCCACTGCGCCCGGCCTATTTATTTATTTATTTTGAGACGGAGTCTTGCTCTGTTGCTCAGGCTGGAGTGCAGTGGCTTGATCTTGGCTCACTGCAAGCTCCGCCTCCTGGGTTCAAGCGATTGTTCTGCCTCAGCCTCATGAGTAGCGGGGATTACAGGCATGCACCACCACGCCCGGCTAATTTTGTATTTTCAGTAGAGATGGGCTTTCTCCATGTTGGTCAGGCTGGTCTTGAACTCGCTATCTCAGGTGACGCATCCGCCTTGGCCTCCCAAAGTGCTGGGATTGCAGGCGTGAACCATCACGCCCAACCTGGATGGAGGTTATTAAGGGGGAAAAGGGGCTGCGGAAGGTGACTCATGTCTGCAATCCCAGCCCTTTGGGAGGCCAAGGTGAGAGGGTTACTTGACCTCAGGAGTTGGAGACCAGCTTGGGTAACATAGCAAGACCTTATCTCTACTACAAATTTTAAAAATTAACTGGGTGTGGCCGGGCGTAGTGGCTCATGCCTGTAAAGCCCAGCACTTTGGGAGGCCGAGGCAGGTGGAGCACTTGAGGTCAGGAATTTGAGACCAGCCTGGCCAACTTGGTAAAACCCCATCTCTACTAAAAATACAAAATTAGCCAGGCGTAGTGGCAGGCACCTGTAATCCCAGCTACTCAGGAGGCTGAGGAAGGAAAATCGCTTGAACCCAGTAGATGGAGTTTGCAGTGAGCCGAGATCGCACCACTGCACTCCAGCCTGGGCAACAAGAGCAAAACTCCATGTCAAAAAAAAAAAAAAAAAATTAGCTGGGTGTGGTGGCACACACCTGTAGTCCCAGCTACTTGGGAGGCTGAGGAGGGAGGATCGCTTGAGCCTAGGAGATAGAGGCTGCAGTGAGCTTATGATTGTACCACTCTGCACTCCAGCCTGGACAACAGAGCGAGACCTTATCTAAAAAAAAAAAGAAAAGAAAAAAAGGGGCCAGGCGTGGTGGCTCATGCCTGTAATCCCAGCACTTTGGGAGGCCGAGGAGGGCGGATCATCTGAGGTCAGGAGTTCGAGACCAGCCTGACCAACATGGCAAAACCCCACCTGTAATAAAAATACAAAAAAAAAAAATAGCCAGGCATGGTGGTGTGTGCCTGTAATCCCAGCTACTTGGGAGGCTGAGGCAGGAGAATCGCGGAAGGCGGAGATTACGGTGAGCCGAGATCATGCCACTGCACTCCAGCCTGGGCAACAGAGCAAGACTGTCTCAAAGTAAAAAAAAAAAAAGGTCAGGATTGCCCAGGGCCCACGGGAAAGGAGAGATGAATAGGCAGATTTTTGGCACAATGAATTCACTGTGCACTGTGAATATGATACTGTATGATACTATAATGCCAGATACAAGACATATGCACCTTGGCCGGGCGCAGTGGCTCATGCCTGTAATCCCAGCACTTTGGGAGGCAGAGGCAGGCAGATTACCTGAGGTCAGGAATTTGAGACCAGCCTGGCCAACATGGCAAAACCCCGTCTCTACAAAAAATACAAAAATAGCTGGGCACAGTGGCACATGCCTGTAGTCCCAGCTACTCAGGAGGCTGAGGCAGGAGAACAACTTGAACCTGGGACACAGAGGTTGCAGTGATCCGAGATCGTGTCACCACACTCCAGCCTGGGTGACAGAGCAAGACTGTATCTTGAAAAAAAAAAAAAATAGCCGGGAACGGTGGCTCATGCCTGTAATCTCAGCACTTTGGGAGGCCAAGGTGGGCAGATCACTTGAGGTCAGGAGTTTGAGACTAGCCTGGTCAATATGGCAAAACCCTGTCTCTACTAAAAATACAAAATTTGGCTGGGCGCGATGGCTCACACCTGTAATCCCAGCACTCTGAGAGGCTGAGGTGGGCGATCACCTGAGGTCAGTAGTTCGAGACCAGTCTGGCCAACATGGTGAAACCATGTCTCTACTAAAAATGCAGAAACTTAGCCGGGTGTGGTGGTGTGCACCTGTAGTCCCAGCTACTAGGGAGGCTGAGGCATGAGAATCGCTTGAACCTGGGAGGCAGAGGTTGTAGTGAGCCGAGGTCCTGCGATTGCACTGCAGTCTGGGTGACAAAGCGAGAGTCCGTCGCAAAAACAAAACAAACAAACAAAAATTAGCCGGGCGTGGTGGCAGGTGCCTGTAATCCCAGCTACTTGGGAGGCTGAGGCAGGAGAATTGCTTGAACCTGGGAAGCAGAGGTTGCGGTGAGCCGAGATCGCGCCATTGCACTCCAGCCTGGTGACACAGCAAAACTCCGTCTCAAAAAAAAAGAAAAGACGTATGCACTTACCAAAAACCAGTAGTATGTACAACAGGAACTGTGTATGGGAATGTAAACTACATGAATAATGATGTATCAAGATTGGATCATCAATTGTAACATGTTCAGCAGGTTGCAAGTTGTTAATAGGGGAAACTGCTGGAGGGGTGGAATCTCTCCTCTATCGGGTTCCATCTTCTGTCATTGACACTACTCTAGCAATACATTTGTCAGTTAAAAAGCAAAGCATTCCTCCTGCTCATCCTCCAGTCCCACCAGTTTTTTGGTAGTCTTTGAAGAGAGTGTCTGGAAAAATCAAGGAAATACAGATATATACATTTTTCCAAATATTTTACACAAAAGTGGCCTCAGCCAGGTGTAGTGGCTCACGCCTGTAATCCCAACGCTTTGGGAAGCTGAGGTGGGAGAATCGCTTGAGGCCAGGAGTCTCAGACCAGGCTGGGCAACATAGTGAGACGCCGTCTCTAAAAATAAAATATTTTAAAAAGAAGCGAGTTCCTTGACCAATACACATGTGTCTGGACAGACAAGCATCTGGTGGCTGGGCCATCTGTTCAAAGAAAACAGGAAGCCTGTGTCCTGCCCCTCTGACCTGTCTAGGCCCAGCTTTTGTCTTTGTAATTTAAACTCCCAAAGGCAGGCCTGGACACCCTGGGTTGGCTTCCGGCTTCCTTCCCCGGCTCTGGAAACAGCAGAAAAAAACAATCCAACACGTCAGCGTCTCCCTCGGTCTTGTGCTCTCCTGACGCCACCTCGCTGGCCCCATCACGGCCCTCTTGGTGGAGCACTGGGGTTGCTGCACCCACTTTGCAGATGAGGAAACTGAGGCCCAGAGAGGTCCAGGTCACGAAGTCCAGCTACGCGGCCAAGCCAGAACTCGAATCCACGTCTCTCGGAACTCCAAATCCTCTTCATGACTGTTCCTACTCTGAGCTCACCACTGACTGCAAGACACCCATTCATCCACTCAAGTAATTCACCAATTGCCGAAATGCATCTGAAAAACCACAGGAGAGATTTCCCTGAAGATGACAGATGTGGGTTTGCGTCCTATGACTCCAGCATTATGTGATTTTTTTTTTTTTTTTTTTTTGAGATGGAATCTCGCTTTGTCACTCAGGCTGAAGTGAGGGCAGTGGCGCTGTCTCAGCTCACTGCAGCCTCTGCCTCCCAGGTTCAAGCGATTCTCCTGCCTCAGCCTCCTGAGTAGCTGGGACTATAGGCACGCACCACCACACCTGGCTAATTTTGTATTTTTAGTAGAGAAGGGGTTTTAACATGTTGGCCAGGTTGGTTTTGAACTCCCGACCTCAAGTGATCCACCCACCTCAGCCTCCCAAAGTGCTGGGATTACAGGCGTGAGCCACCATGCCTGGCACACCAGTGTTGTATGATTTGAGGCTGGTGGCTGCTCCTCTCTCAGCCTCAGTTTCCTGCACCTGTAGGGTGGTGGTGAGCTGGGATGATGATTCCACCTCCCCGAGTGAATCGGTGCCTGCAGATGGTACATGCTTCATGCATGCCTATTGCATGGATGTGCCTTGTATGCTCTCGCTCCTCAATTCTCCACGTAGCAGCAGGGTCCTCTGCCTATGGGCAGGATGGGGCAAGTGTCCTGGGCTGGCTGGGCCCATAATTCCCACCACAGGCACCAGGGGCCAGTGGGCAGCCTCATTCAACCTCCCTCTTCACTGTCACTCCCAACATCTCTCAGTTTGCGAGGCCCAGGCAGACTCCCTCTCCACGAGGAACCTATCTCCCTGCTGTGGGACTGGTTGCTCCTGCCACACTGATGGTATCAACACTGGACACCAGGGGACAGAGAAGCACTGAGGTCCTCTGGCCAGTGAGGTTCTGTACTACTCTGTCTCACTCATTCTCTTATTGAGCACCTATAGTATGCACAGTCGTGTCCTGGGTGTTGGGAATACAGCAGTGGTGAATAAGGCAGAGAGGCCAGGCATGGTGGTGGCTCATGCCCGCAATCCCAGCACTTTGGGAGGCTGAGGTGGGAGAATCGCTTAAGTCCAGGAGTTGGAGGCTGCAGTAAGCTATGATCATGTCATGGCACTCCAGCCTGGGTGACAGAGCAAGACCCTGTCTCAAAAAACAAAACAAAACAAAAAAAACTGGGCAACACTGTGAGACCCCATCTCTACAAACAATTTAAAAACTAGCTGGGCATGGTGGCATTACCTGTGGTCCCAGCAACTCAGGAGGCTGAGGCAGAAGGATTGCCTGAGCCCAGGAGATCAAGGTTGCAGTGAGCTATGATTGCATCACTACACTCCAGCCTGGGCGACAGAGCAAGACCCTGTTGCAGAAAGAAGGAAAAAAGGCAAAGAAAAATCTCTGTCCTCATGGAGCTGACATTGGAACGGGAGGAGCAGACACCACAGAA
This sequence comes from Rhinopithecus roxellana, assembly GCF_007565055.1. Classification (NCBI taxonomy): domain Eukaryota; kingdom Metazoa; phylum Chordata; class Mammalia; order Primates; family Cercopithecidae; genus Rhinopithecus; species Rhinopithecus roxellana. Next base: position 5,245,079 of record NC_044556.1, read on the forward strand.
CCAGACAGTTATTCTGAGGGTGATCAGGACTGCGATGGGGAGACCCAGGGGCTGGAGGGGATGGGAGCCCAGAGGAACCCCTGACCAAGCTTCCACAGGGGAGGGAGATGGTCATGGAAGGCTTCCAAGAGACATCAGACCTGAAGAATGAATACAAGTTTGTTCAGGTGGCTGGGCGTGGTGGCTCACACCTGTAATCCCAGCACTTTGGGAGGCCGAGGTGGGCAGATTACCTGAGGTCAGGAGCTCGAGACCAGCCTGACCAACATGGAGAAACCCCATCTGTACTAAAGTACAAAATTAGCTGGGCATGACGGCCCATGCCTGTAATCCTAGCTACTTGGGAGGCTGAGGCAGGAGGATTGCTTGAACCTGGGAGGCGGAGGTTGCGGTAAGCCGAGATTGCACCATTATACTCCAGCCTGGGCAACAGGAGCAAAACTCCGTCTCAAAAAAAAAGTTTGTTCAGGTAAGGAGTGGGGGAAACCATCAGCCTGGGCAGAGGGGATGGCCTGTGCAAAGGTCTGGAGGCAGCTGCACCCAGCACAGAAAGATACAGAAACACATTATGATGCTACAGTGATTCCAGTAGCGAGGTCTGGGACAAGCTCTCAGCAGCAGATCAGCAAAACAGAAGAGGGCGCATCAGTAATTCCAGCACTGTGGAAGGCCAAGCTGGCAGCATCACTTGAGGCCAGGAGTTTGAGGCCAGGATTTTGAGACCAACCTGGGCAGCATAGCGAGACTCCTGTCTCTACAAAGAAAAATAAAAAAAAATCAGCTGGCCACGGTGGCACATGCCTATAGTCCCAGCTACTCTGGGAACTGAGGTAGGAGGGCTGCTTGAGCCTGGGAGGAGGAGGCTGCAGTGCGCTGTGTTGGAGCCACTGCCCTCCAGCCTGGATGACAGAAAGAGACCCTGTCTCAAAAAAAAAAAAAAAAAAAAAAAAAAGGGGGAAACCAAAAAGTTGATATTTATGGAGCTCCTACTAAATGTCAGGTGCTGGGAACCCCACAGAAACATGTAACCCAGCAACTGGGACATGACTGGGGCCTCCATGGCGGAGGTAGTGGGCAAAGGCAGGGATGTCCAAGCTATTTTTTTGTTTGTTTGTTTTGTTGTGAGATGGAGTCTTGCTCTGTCGCCCAGCCTGGAGTGCAGTGGCGCAATCTCGGCTCACTGCAAGCTCTGCCTCCCGGGTTCACGCCATTCTCCTGCCTCAGCCTCCCAAGTAGCTGGGACTACAGGCGCCCGCCACCACGCCCAGCTAACTTTTTGTATTTTTAGTAGAGATGGGGTTTCATCGTGTTAGCCAGGACGGTCTCGATCTCCTGACCTTGTGATCCGCCCACCTCAGCCTCCCAAAGTGCTGGGATTGCAGGCGTGAGCCACCGCGCCCGGCCTCAAGCTGAGATTTAAGGGATAAAGAAGGGTGCAGGCAGATAAGGAGTGAGTGGAACAGCAGTCCAGGTGGAAGGAGCAGCATTAGGCAGCAGCGTGGGTGAAGGAAATGGTTTTCGGCTCCTCTCTTACCGTAACATGCACATGGACTCACTGTCCATCCACCAGTGAGTCCATCTGCCCACAGCCCACCGACTTCTCACCTCCCCTGTATCCTCACCCCTCCAGGCCTATCATCCCCAACCTGGACCAGTACAGCCCCTCCTCCCAGGTCCACCAGCCCCACCCTCACATCCACAGCGTGTTCTCCGCACAGCAGAACAGAGGAGGCCAAAGTCCCCACCACCTCGCTCAGCCTCTGTTTGATCAGCTGTCAGGGGCACCCCAACCACACCCAGCTGAGTCAGGGCTGGCGGTGCCCTGGAGAGAAACAGCCTCACCAGTCAGGTCTGGCAGGCACTGGGGCGGGTACTGGGCTTGAGGCGTATGGGGTAGGGCCTTTGATCGGCGCGATCTCTGAAGCAGCGTTTCCACCAAGGCAGGACGTGGAGTCACTGAGCTCAAAGCCCCCTTAGGCTCCGACAGCGAATGGGCCCTGTCAAGGCCCTGAAGTTTGCTGCTCCAGGGCTCAACCTAGCTCCTGATGTCTGGGTCTCCAGCTGTGACCGATCATGAACTTCTCAGGGAGCAAACAAGGAAACTGGGGCTCAGAGAAGTTGAGCAATTTATCCTGGGCCACACAGCCAGGTCCGATGGAGACCCAGTGAGATTTTAGAGACAACCGTTTTGGGGTCAGGCTCCCTGGATCCAAATCTTGAATCTGATACTGATTCACTAGGCTATGATGTTAGGGCGAGTCCCCTCTCCGGGTGTTCCTCAGATCCCCTCTCTGGGTGTTCCTTATCTGTAAAAGGAGGCTAATGGCAGCACCCATATATGGGAAAGGGAACAGGACATGCAAAGGTCCTTGGGTGGAGCTGTGTCCTGCTGTTTAGAGGAGCATCCAGGAGGCAGGGGCGGCTGGAGTGGAGTGAATGAGGGAAAGAAAAGGAGGAGGCAAGCCAGGGAGGTGACAGGGCTGATCACGCTGGGCCTTGTGGGTTGTGGGAGGACTTTGGTTTTGTTTGTTGGTTGTTTTAGTTGTTGTTGTTGTTCTGAGACAGAGTCTCACTCTGTCGCCCAGGCTGGAGTGCAGTGGCACAATCTCAGCTCACTGCAACCTCCGCCTCCTGGGTTCAAACGATTCTCATGCCTCAGCCTCCCCAGTAGCTGGAGTTACAGGCTCCCACCACCCCGCCTGGCTATTTTTTGTATTTTTAGTAGAGATGGGGTTTCACCATGTTGGCCAGGCTGGTCTCGAACTCCTGACCTCAAGTGATCCACCTGCCTCGGCCTCCCAAAGTGCTGGGATTACAGTGAGGCACTGCCCCCACAAAGCCAAGTTGTGGGAGGACTTTGGCTTTTACCCTGAGTGAGGTGGGAGCCATGGAAAGTTCTGAACCGAGGAAGGACCTGATGTCATGCAGGTGTTCGCAGGCTCTTCCTGGCCACTGATGCAGGAACAAGCTGGCGGGAGGACGAGAAAAGAAGCTGGGAGACCGGATATAAAGGGGGCTGGATTGGAACTAGGCTAAGAAATGTGCAAATCTTTGCTTATCTGCATGTTTCCTGCCCAGCCTAGCTCCCAGCAGCCTGAGAGGCAAGGCGAGGACACTGGGTAGGGCACAGCGGGGAGTGATGGGCGGAGCTCCACCTGGCCAAAGGGGCTGGACCACTGCAGGCAGGCACGTGGGCTGTGTGCACATGTAACATGCCAGGCTGTGAGCAGCCCTACTGCAGCCTGACTAGTAGGATGCTATCCTGGGTCTGAGTGGCAGGCTTTGGGGGTTCCCCTACAATCCAGGCCTCCTTCCTGTGGGTTCAAGGTCTGACATGGATTCACTGGGCAGCAAGGCAAGAATCCATGTCTCGGGGGTGCATGGTGACTCAGGGTGGGCGCGGTGGCTCATGCCTGTAATCCCAACACTTTAGGAAGCTGAGGCAGGTGGATCACCTGAGGTGAGGAGTTCCAGACCAGCCTGACCAACATGACGAAACCCCATCTCTACTAAAAATACAAAAAATTAGCCGGGTATGATGGTGGGTGCCTGTAATCCCAGCTACTCAGGAGGCTGAGGCAGGAGAATCACTTGAACCTGGGAGGCAGAGGTTGCAGTGAGACGAGATTGTGCCATTGCACTCCAGCCTGGGCAACAAGAGCGAAACTCCATCTCAAATAAATAAATAAATAAATAATAGAGGATAAAATGCCAGCAACCCATAGATGGGAATGAGAACAGCACATGCAAAGGCCCTGAGGCAGAGTCACAGCCTTGTATGATTCAACCTCAAATTCTTCCTGGGGCATTTGCTGACCAGGGAAAGAAGGACTGTCCAGGAGGAAGGACCTGCCGGTGCAGCGGCATGCAGGTGAGAAAGGGGTGAGCCCCTCCAGAGGGGCGTGTGGGCTGGAGAATTCCCTAAAAATGCTGCAGCGGTGCTGGGAGACAGGCCAGTGGGGAGAGATTTGAGACCATAGATTAACCAAGACATCCCCACCTCTTCCTCTTGGTGGAGGCGCCCCGGCAAGTCTAGACTCCCAAACTGGCTCACTCAGGTCCCACCGCCTGGACCTGGGGCACATCTTCAGGCACCCCAGTGCCTGGCCAGGCTCCTCTGCCTCCCATGCTCTAGACTGGGAGCACAGACAATGCAGGCGCCGGAGATCCCTGTGAGTCACCCCGAGCAAGCACCTGAACACCTCTGTGCCTCAGTTTACTCATCTGCAAAATGGAGGAAAACAGTCATTTCTTCTGCATGTGTGAACTGCAGGGCCAGGCTCAATGACATCTTAGCAATTACACTTTTTGAGACCGGGTCTTGCTCTGTCACCCAGGCTGGATTGCAGTGGCACAATCACAGCTCACTGCAGCCTTGACCTCCCAGGCTCAAGCGATGCTCCTCCCTCGGCCTCCCGAGTAGCCGGGATTACAGACACACACCACCATGCCTGGATAATTTTTGTATTTTTTGTGGACACGGGGTCTCATTATGTTGCCCAGGCTGGTCTCCAACTCCTGGGCTCAAAAAATCCTCCTGCCTTGGCCTCCCAAAGTGTTGGGATTACAGGCGTTAGCCATCATGCACGGTCACGATTATACTTACAGGTATGATTATTAGATAAGTGAACATCGTTATTGTTTTCCCGCCAGGAGTCAGAGGGCAGAAAGAGCGCCCCTCCCAAACCCCGGAAATCTGGGGCCTACCCAGCCTGGGTCCCAGCTCCTCCCCTCCCTTCCTCCCTCTTTAGTCTCAGTTTCCCCAGCCCTGCTCCTGGGGTGGGAAGATTCCCCTCACTAAACCCCGGGAGCCTGGGGTCCACCTAGCCTGGGTCTCAGCTCCTCCCTTCCCTCCCTCCCGCCTCAGGCTCAGTTTCTCCAACCCAGCACCCAGGGTGGAAAGAGCGCCCCCGCCAGCTCGGGAGTCTGGGGCACCCCCAGTCTGGCTCCCAGCGCCTCCTTTCCCTAACTTCCCTCCTCAGCCTCAGTTTCCCCAGCCCTTCTCCTAGGGTAGGAAGAGCGTCCCCCGAGCCCGGGAGTCTGGGCCCACCCATCCTGGATCCCGGGGCCTCCTCTCCGTCCCCAGCCTCAGTTTCTCCAACCCCCAGGACTCCAGGCGACCCCTCCGGCCGGCAGGGGCAGCACGGAGCGGCCCAGGCCACCCGGAAGGGCCCCGCCCCCGTGCCGGCCCCGCCCCGCCCTGGCTGCCCAGAACCGGCAGGCGGCAGCGGCGGCGGCGGGGCCGGGACGCGGGGCGGCGGCGGCGGCGGGACGCGGGGACCATGGCTGCCGCCGAGCGCCGCGCCTTCGCGCACAAGATCAACAGGTAGCGTGGCCGCGGGGCCCCCTCCCACCTCCCCCACGTGGCCCGGCCCCGCCCCGGGGCGGTGTGACCCTCCCCGCCCGGGCGCCCCCAATTCAACCCCTTTCCGCCTCGGCCCGCGTCCCGCCCGCTTCCTCCGGCAGGGGCTGGGAGCGGGAGTAGGCGGGGAGGCCCGCGGGGGTCCCGGCGGGGGTCCCAGATGGGAGTTGCGTCGGGGCTGGGAGCGCGATGGCGGCTGCAGTTCTGCCTCCGTGACGCGCGGGGGTGTGTCCGGAGGGCTTCGCGGAGGAGGTGGCGCGGGGATGCGGGTGCTGGGCGCCCCCTGAACTCCCTGCGCGCCCCGTCCGCCTCTCTTGGCCCCTCACTGTCCCCGCGCCCTCGGAGATCGGGGTGGGGCGGACTTTCTGTTCCCTCCTCAGTGCCTGGTTTGGGGCAGGGAGGCTCCAGGCTCAGAGATTTGGGGACAGAGATGGGCTCCTTGGTGGCGTTTGAAACCCCTCGAGGAGTTTCCCGTGCCCTTCCCCCTCCAGGGTCCGGTGCCCAGCTGTCGGGGGGGAAAGGGGACAGCTGTGGGCGCTCCCCCACCTTCTGCTTCAGGCTCTCCCAGCACGGGCTGGACCGCACTGGGGATGGATGGGTGATTGAATGGAGGGAGTGGGGGCTGGGGACAGAACCAGCTGGTGGGCAGACGGGGGAGGGGACAGGCCCCAGGCGCTGAGGGATCCATTTCCGTGGCCACTGGGGATTGTGAGAGTCCCAGCCTGGGAGGGGGATATCAGACTCTCTGGGGCTGAAAAGCCTCGCCCCCAGTTGGCGGGGGCGGGTCTTTGCGACAAGGGTGCGTTCAGAAACTAAGGTATCCTCTCCGCTGGGGACCTGTCCTGTCTGCCCCCAGGTGAAAGAGCTGCCCTGTGGGTTGGGCCCTGGTCTTCTGGATATAAAAGATCCCCCTCTTGGGATATAGTAGCAGAGAGAGACCAGAAGCCTGATCAAGTTAGATTACCTGTCAGTGACAAGTGCTGTGGGGACAAGAAGACAGGGAAGGGGGATGGGTGGGTGGGGGCTGCTTGAGATGCAGGAGGTGGGTCAGGAAGGCCTGGATGAGCAGGTGCCTTTGAGTAAAAACCAAGGAAATGAGGGAGGGATCCACACCTGTTTGTGGGGGAAGAGTGGGAAGGGTTTGTGCAAAGGCCCAAAGGAACAGAGAGCTGGAGGGGGACAGTAGTAGTAGAATGTACAGGGTCTTGTGGGCTGTGCAAGGGACTTTGACTTTTGACCCCAAGTGAGGTGGGAGCCATGGGGAGTTCTCAGCAGAGGAGGGAAGAGACCTGGTGGCTGAGGCATAATGGCTAGGCAATTTTTATGTTCTATCATTATCTTTGTCTGTAAATTGGCATTCTGTCTTAGACCTTTGGCGTCTTTGAGGATGCAAATATTATGGCTGTCTGTTTCTTTTTCTTTTCCTTTTCTTTTTCTTTTTCTTTTTCTTTTCTTTTTTTTTTTTTTGAGACAGAGTCTTGCTCTGTCACCCAGGCTGGAGTGCAGTGGCACAGTCTCAGCTCACTGCAAACTCTGCCTCCCGGGTTCAAGTGATTCTTGTGTCTCAGCTTCGTAAGTAGCTAGGATTACAGGCGCCTGCCACTACACCCAGCTAATTTTTGAATTTTTAGTAGAGAGGTTGTTTCACCATGTTGGCCAGGCTGGTCACAAACTCCTGACCTCAGGTGATCTGCCCACCTCCCAAAGTGCTGGGATTACAGGTGTGAGCCACTGCGCCCAGGCTTTTTTTTTTTTTTTTTTTTAATACAGGCTGTCATCCAGGCTGGAGTGCAGTGATGATACCTTGGTTCACTGCAACCTCAACCTCCCAGGCTCAAGTGATCCTCCTGCCTCAGCCTCCCAAGCAACTGGGACTACAGGTGTATGCCGCAACACTCGGCTTTTTAACCTTTTGTAGAAATGGGATCTCACTATCTTGCCCAGGCTGGCCTCAAACTCCTGGGCTCAAGTGATGCTCCTGCCTCAGCCTCCCAAATGCTGGGATTACAGGCATGAGCCATTGCGCCCAGCCTGCTGTCTGTTTCTTTGCATTTTGGTCTGTATGTCCAAAATTTGGTCTGTATGTCCAAAATAGCTGGGCGTGGTGGTGGGTGCCTGTAATCCCAGCTACTCGGGAGGCTGAGGCAGGAGAATCGCTTGAATCTGGGATGTGGAGGTTGCAGTGAGCTGAGATCGCGCTACTGCACTCCAGCTTGGACAACAGAGACTCCATCTCAAGAAAAGAAAAAAAATAAATAAAAAGAGAGGGAGAGAGAAAGAAAAGTGGAAATTTCAAAGAATAATTAGAAAGGAAAGGGCAGGGAAATGGCCACTTGGTCAATTTCCTATGGGGACCATCTCCACCTTCCTGGCTCCCTCCCCCATGCCAGCAGCCCTACCTGATCTGGACTGTTTTAGGTTGTCATATAAACTAAATCATGGGATGTTGCATCCACATGCCCAACTTTGTTCACTCAGCATCATGTCAGGAAGGCTCAACTGGGCCATTGCCTGCAATACTTTTTCACTGCTGAGTAGTATTCCCCTGCCTCAGGCATTTATTTCCCCATCTTTGGTCAGTGAACATGTGAGTTTCACTTTGGAGCTGTCATGATCAGAGGTGTCAACATTCTTGGCCATGTGTTTCCTTCTGAGTATCTACACCTTGGAGTGGAATTGCTGGATTGGCATATTTTCAACCTTGCTTAATAATCACAGATGATTTTTTCTGTGTGTATGTGTGTGTGTGTGTGTGTGTATACATTTGTGTTTATTAGAAATGGGGTCTCGCTATGTTGCCCAAGCTGGTCTTGAACTCCTGGCCTCATGTGATCCTCCCATCTCAGCCTCCCAAAATGCTGGGAATGTAGACATGAACCACCACACCTGGCTTATAGATGGATTTTTTTTTTTTTTTTTTTTAGACAGAATCTCATTCTGTTGCCTAGGCTAGAGTACAGTGGAGCAATCTTGGCTCACTGCAACCTCTACCTCCTGGGTTCAAGTGATTCTTTTGCCTCAGCCTCTCGAGTAGCTAGGATTACCAGCATGTGCCACCATGCCTCGCTAATTTTTGTATTTTTAGTAGAGACGGGATTTCACCATGTTGGCCAGGCTGGTCTCGAACTCCTTACCTCAGATGATCTGCCCGCCTCGGCCTCCCAAAGTGCTGGGATTACAGGCATAAGCCACGGTGCCCACCTTTTTTTTTTGGTAAGAGACAGTGTCTCTGTAGCCCAGGCTGGAATGCACTGGTGCAATCTCTGCAGCCTCAAACTCCTGAGCTCAAGCGATCCTCCCGCCTTGGCCTCCCAAAGCACTAGGATTACAAGTGCGAGCCACCATGCCTGACTCTCATGGTTGTCATCTATATCTCACCTTGGTGTAAAAACAGGGTCAGAGGCCGGGCACAGTGGTTCACACCTGTAATCCCAGCACTTTGGGAGACTGAGGCAGGAAGATCATGGGAAGTCAGGAGTTTGAGACCAGCCTAGGCAACATAGTGAGACCCCATTTCTACAAAAAAAAAAAAAAAAAAAAAATTTAATTAGCCAAGCATGGTGGTATGCACCGGTTGTCCCAGCTATTCAGGAGGCTGAGGCTGGAGGATTGCTTGAACACAGGAGGTTGAGGCTGCAGTGAGCCGTGATTGCACCACTGCACTCCAGCCTGGGCGACAGTAAGACCTGTCTCAAAAACACACACACACAAAAAAAACAAAAACAGGCTGGACACAGTGGCTCACGCCTATAATTCCAGGACTTTGGGAGGCTGAGGCGGGTGGATCACCAGAGGTCAGGAGTTCGAGACCAGCCTGGCCAAGATGGTGAAACCCCATCTCTACTAAAAATACAAAAAATTAGCCAGACATGGTGGCAAGCGCCCCTAATCCCAGCTACTCAGGAGGCTGAGGCAGGAGAATCGCTTGAACCCAGGAGGTGGAGCCGAGATCACGCCACTGCACTTCAGCCTGGACAATAAGAGCAAAACTCTGTCTCAGATAAATAAATAAATTTAAAAAAATAAAAACAAAAACAAGACAGGGTTGGAAATCCCAGCTGCCTAGGATTGTCTTTGAAGACTACCTGGCGGCAGCAAGCCCTAATTGACCACTTACTTTGTGCAAAGCCTTACACTCAGAACAGCTCGAGAAGGTGGGCAGTGGCCGGAGCCCTGAGGCTGAGAGATTGATGGTCACTCATCCATGCTCAACGGCTTCGTGCAGAGTCCTGTGATGCAGTCAGCTGGCTCTGTGGCCGTGGTGGTGCAGGCCCAGCGTTTTCCCACTGCGGGGGCCTCTCTCCAAGGCCAAGGGGAAAATGAAGCTGGAGGCCCAGCCGTCCTTCCTCCCCTCTCCCTCCTCTGGAGCAGCAGCTGCAGAACAGCTGGGACCAGGGTACAGCTCTGTCCCCTGTCTCAGCATCTTTTGTAAATTATCCCCCAGCCCCTGTATGCCCAGGGTTCTGGAGGCAGCAGCCCGACTTCGGGAATTTCAAGACAAAAGCCCTAATTTTTCACATCCTTTGAATGCCCCACAAGTGCCTTTCTCAAGCCCCCAGTCAGTAGAAGCAAGAATCCAAGACTGTTAAGAATAAAAATGGATTGAATATGGGGATGGAGGAGGGCAACCGGGGTCTCAAACTAGAGACCTCCACGTTGTATGAAGGTCATGAGCAAGTTTTGGTTTTGACCCATATGATTTTTTTTTTCCTTTTTTGGGGCAGAGCCTCACTCCGTTGCCCAGGCTGGAATGTAGTGGTGCAATCTTGGCTCACTGCAACCTCCACCTCCTGGATTCGAGTGATTCTTATGCCTCAGCCACCCAAGTAGCTGGGATTACAGGTGCGTGCCACCACATCCAGCTAACTTTTGTATTTTTAGTAGAGATGGGGTTTCACCATGTTGGCCAGGCTGATCTCAAATGACTAACCTCAAGTGATCCACCCACCTCGGCCTCCCAAAGAGCTGGGATTACAGGCGTGAGCCACCACACCCGGTTAAATTTTTTGTTTTGTTTTGAGACAGGGTCTTGCTCTGTCATTCAGGCTGGAGTCCAGTGGCACAACAATCATAGCTCACTGCAGCCTCTACCTCCCAGGCTCAAGTGATCCTCCTGCCTCAGCCTCCTGAGTAGCTAATTTTTAAATTTTTTGTAGAAATGGGGTCTCCCTACAACTTTGTCCCCACCTGGGGAGGATTGTTGATAACCCAGCTCTTTGGTGAGCGCTAGGTCTGTGAGTGGCTGAGAGATACGTGTATTTACTTTTTTTTTTTTTTTTTTTTGAGATGGAGTCTCACTCTGTCACCCAGGCTGGAGTACAGTGGCGCGATCTCGGCTCACTGCAAGCTCCGCCTCCCAGGTTCACGCCATTCTCCTGCCTCAGCCTCCCGAGTAGCTGGGACTACAGGCGCCCGCCACCTCGCCCGGTTAGTTTTTTGTATTTTTTAGTAGAGACGGGGTTTCACTGTGTTAGCCAGGATGGTCTCGATCTCCCGACCTCGTGATCCGCCCGTCTTGGCCTCCCAAAGTGCTGGGATTACAGGCTTGAGCCACCGCGCCCAGCCACGTGTATTTACTTTTTGTTGTTCAGGGTTCAGTTTACTCAGTGGCATGCCCAGGCTGGTCTTGAACTCCTGGCCTCAAGTGATCCTCCTGCTTCAGCCTCCCAGAGAATTTGGGATTAGCGGTGTGAGCCACTGTGCCTGGCTGAGCACAACTTTTTATTATAAAAATTTACTGGCCAGGTGCGGCGACTCATGCCTGTAATCCCAGCACTTTGGGAGGCCGAGATGGGCATATCATGAGGTCAGGAGATCGAGACCATCCTGGCTAACATGATGGAACCCCATCTCTACTAAAAATACAAAACATTAGCCGGGCCTGGTGGTGGGTGCCTGTAATCCCAGCTACTCAGGAGGCTGAGGCAGGAGAATGGCGTGAACCCGGAAGGCGGAGCTTGCAGTGAGCCAAGATTGTGCCACTGCACTCCAGCCTGGGCGACAGAGCGAGACTCCGTCTCAAAAAAAAAAAAAAAAAAAAAAAAAAATGGAGTGAGTGCCTAGTATGTGCAAGGCCCTCTTTGGGGGACACACAGCCCTAGCTCCTGCCTTCACAGAGACCCCAGGGAACGGGAGTCTCCACACTCAAAGCATGAAGCTCAGTCTCAGGTCCTTTGCACCTGCTATGCCCCCGCCAGGCACCCTCTACCCCCGGGTAACTGCATGGCTCTCTCTCGTCCCCTCCTGAGCTCAGCCAGAGGAATTGAAGGCCTGAGCCATCCCTGTGCCCATTGGTTCTGCTCCACATTCCTGCAGAGTCCCCTCTACTGCCAGTCTTGCCCCTTTACCCCCATCCTCCTTGATTTTTTTTTTTATTTTTGAGACAAAGTCTTGCTCTGTCGCCCAGGTTGGGGTACAGTGGCGCAATCTCGGCTCACTGCAACCTGCGCCTCCCGGGTTCAAGCGATTATCCTGCCTCAGCCTCCCGAGTATTAGCTGGGACTATAGGCGTCCAGCTAATTTTTGTATTTTTAGTAGAGAGGGGGTTTCCCCCTGTTGGCCAGGCCCGTCTTGAACTTCTGACCTCAGGCGATCCGCCTGCCTCAGCCTCTCAAAGTGCTGGGATTACAGGTGTGAACCACCCCACCCGGCCGTCCTCCCTGATTTTGAAGGCCTGCTCAGATCCAGGTGGCCCAGGAAGGCCCCAGGGCCCACCTTGGTGGCACGGGGTTACTTAAAAGGCCTCCCAGTTCTGGGCCCCCCAGGCCAGGTTGACCTCTGACACAATGGCCTCATCTCAGGATCTCTGTGACTTCAGGCCAGGCCCCAGGCTCCGCTCTCCCCAGCAGCCCTGTGAAGTCAGGGCATCAGCTGCAGATGGGTAAACTGAGGCTCAGAGATGGAAATGACTTATTCAGGCCCCAAAGCAAGGATGGGAAGGGATGTATGTTCTGGATGGGGTCCCGGGGCAGAGCTGGGTGTATTGGGGAACAGCAGGGTGGACAGAGGTCCCCCAGATGAGGGAGCAGAGGCCAGGGACCTGTGGGCCTCCCTCCAGACCTGGAAGGCCACAGCTGGGAGGGGAAGGAGAGTCCGTGATGGCTTTAAACCCCACTGATGGCAGCATTCCCCTCTCCTGATCTGTGCTTGATGGGGACGAGGTTGGGGGAACTGGGGAGCTGGGGGCTCTGAAAGCCTCAGCACTCCTGGTTCTCTTGGCCCTTGGCCTATTTATTCCATTCCACAATTTGAATTTTCCTCATAGCAGGAATCTGTCGGCCCCACTGCCTGAGTTTTCCTGTCCCCAATGGCCCCCTCCCTGTCTTTCCAGGACGGTGGCTGCAGAGGTGCGGAAGCAGGTGTCCCGCGAACGCAGTGGCTCCCCCAGCTCCAGCAGGCGCTGCAGCAGCTCCCTGGGGGTAAGTATTTGGGGGATCCACCCCCAGCCCCCTGCCTTCTCTCAGACAGAGGTAGCGGCTTCCTTGGCCTAGGTTCCATCCCACCCCCTCCCTCCTGTGGCCTGTCCTGTGGGGAAACCGAGAGACACCCAGCAGTGTCAGGGGAGGGAGTCCCTGTCCTGGTCCTAGTGCTGTCGCCAATTCCTGTGGCCACTCTCCCTGCAGCTGCTTGTCACCCTGTGGGTTGTCAGGGGGAGTGGCTCCCCGCTGATGTCCCCCACCTCCAGCCACCTGGACCACCCAGATGGGGATGGAGGAGGGAAGTTGGGGAGGGGAGTGGCTTTCGCCTGAGAGGGGTGGGGCCATGTTGCCCAGAGGGTTGGGAGGGGATTTAGGAATTGTGTCTTGCCTGGCCTCTGTCAACATTTCTTTCCTTCCACTGTTAGTTTCTGCCCTTCCAGGGATGGGGTGTGATTTCCTTCCTGGAGCCCCTGGAGGGAGGGGCAGGGCAGGGAATGCTGAGGTGGGGGTGGAGAGTCTGAGGTCACCATCCTCCGTGGCTCCTCCGTAGCTCCAACACCCTCCATGGCTCCCACGGCCCTCCTATTTGAGTTTGAAGCCAGCATGCACCCACCCCTGCCTCATGCCTCCACTCTCAGCCTCCAGGGCAGTGCGATCACAGCCACTTTGCTCCAATCCAGGTCCCGCTGACGGAAGTTGTCGAGCCCCTAGACTTTGAGGATGTACTTCTGAGCCGGCCACCAGACGCTGAGCCGGGGCCCCTCAGGGACCTGGTGGAATTCCCAGCTGATGACTTGGAGCTGCTGCTGCAGCCCCGGGAATGCCGGACCACAGAGCCCGGGATCCCTAAGGATGAGTGGGTAGCCCCACACCCTCTCTGCCTGTGATTCCACTCTGTCTCTGCCGTCCACATCAACCGCCCGAGTTCAGCACCTGGCTGGGCCGTGACCTTGCAAGCCATGCTTTTTCTCTGAGCCTCCGTCTCCCCTTGTCTGGAATAGGCAGGACAGTGCTAACCTTACAGGCTAGCAGAAGGATCTGCAGAGACCCTGCCTCTGTTTACCCTGATCTTCTTTTGCTGCAGAAAACTGGATGCTCAGGTGAGGGCCGCGGTGGAGATGTATATCGAGGACTGGGTCATCGTCCACAGAAGGTGAGTCTGACTTGGGGGCAGCTCAGGGGGTTTGGAACCCAAAAGGGCTGAGCTGATGTCTGCAGCCGGTCCTACTGCATATCTGCCCATTGTCCCTGCAAGAGCAGGCAAACTTGTCAGGTGGAGCACGAGGAGGGTGGCTTTGTAGGTGCCGAGTAGGTGTGTCGGAACACACTGGGGAGCCCCTGGGGGGCCTCAGCCCTCCCTACCTGCCCAGCCCTGTTTCCTGCTAGGTATCAGTACCTGAGTGCAGCATACAGCCCCATCACCACGGAGACACAGCGAGAGCGACAGAAGGGCCTCCCCCGCCAGGTCTTTGAGCAGGATGCTTCTGGAGACGAGAGGTCCGGCCCTGAGGACTCGGTGAGGAATTCCCTGGCTGGGGTCACTGAAGGGGTATGTGTGGAGGCTCCAGTCTCAGGTTTTGGTCACATGTGACAGGAAATGACCCAAACAGTCTTGAGCTCAAAAGGAATTGCATCAGTCCCCATGAGTAAAAAGTTAGGGGTCATAATTATAAACATTTATTGAGTGCTTAGGGTATACTAAAGGCTTTATATGTGTCCTCTCCTTTCATCCTAGGAGTCAGGGCAGCCATTACACCCAGGTAAGGAAACTGAGGCACAGCAAGGTTCTTAGAGGCCTTGAGCCTATATTTTGTCAGTCAACATTTACTGGGCACTTACTGTATACCAACCGTAATTATTCCAAAGATTATTATTGTTTTCATTATTATTATTATTTTAATTAAGTAAGTATTTTGAGATGGAGTCTCACTCTGTCACACAGGCTGGAGTACAGTAGCACGATCTCAGCTTATTGCAACCTCCACCTCCCAGGTTCAAGCGGTCCTCCCACCTCAGCCTCCCGGGTTGCTGGGATTACAGGCATGGGCCACCATGCCAGCTAATTTTGTTATTATGTTTAGATGTACATAGGGAAACAGGCCCTTAGAGTTGGGGGTCAGAGACCCAGTGTCACAGAGCTGAGCTGAGATTTGATCCAGTGCAGGAAGGTCAGGAAGAACTCTCTGCTTCCCTGGCAACAGTGAACAAAGTCCCAGGGAAGGCTCTCATTGGCCCAGCCCAGGTCCTTGGAGCCAGTCCCTAGGGTGTGTGGATGTGTTCTGACTGGCCAGATAAGAATCACCTGAAGCCCCAAATGTGGGATAAGGAGTAGCCTCCCCCACCAATGGTAAAAATTGGGAGGCTCTCCAGACAGAATTTTCTGGAAAGAGGGTAGGCAAAACCCCCAGATGATCCTTAGAGTGATGACCCTCAGCCCCTGACCCTCAATTTCCCCATCTCTAGAATGAGTTTGAGGACACTCTCACCAGAGTGTGGTGAGGGTGTATACAGCTGGCACTCAGTGCTTGTGCATTGTCCACTGGCAGAATGACTCCCAGCGTGGCTCAGGCTCCCCGGAAGACACCCCTCGAAGCAGTGGTGCCTCTAGCATCTTTGACCTGAGGAACCTGGCAGCTGACTCACTGCTGCCCTCGCTGCTAGAGCGGGTGGCCCCAGAAGATGTGGACCGGCGCAATGAAAGCCTCCGACGGCAGCACCGGCCCCCGGCCCTGCTTACCCTCTACCCGGCGCCTGACGAGGTGGGTGCCCCTTCCCAGATATCAGCCAACCAGCATTTACTGGGTGCCTATTGTATACTTCATGTTTATTCAATAGCTTTTATAGATGGACACCTACTATATACCTTGATAGTTAGCTAACCAGCATTTAGTGGACACCTACTGTATATCCTATGTTTATTAAATAGCTTCTATATGTGAACACCTACTATATACCCCTATATTTATCCAACCAGCATGTATTGGGTGCCTACTGTATACCCTATGCTTATTCAGTAGCTTCTAGGCCAGGCATGGTGGCTCAGGCCTGTAATCCCAGCACTTTGGGAGGCCAAGGTGGGTAGATCACTTGAGGCCAGGAGTTCAAGACCAGTCAACATGGCGAAACCCCGTCTCTACTAAAAATACAAAAGTTAGCCAGGCATGGTGGCAGGTGCCTGTAATCCCAGCTACTCAGGAGGCTGAGGCATGAGAATCGCCAGAACCCGGGAGGCAAAGACTGCAGTGAGCCGAGATCACCGTCACTGCACTCCAGCCTGGACAACAGAGCAAAACTCTGTCTCAAAAAAAATAAAAACAAAAACAAAAAAAGTAGCTTCTGGCTGGGCGTGGTGGCTCACACCTGTAATGCCAGCACTTTGGGAGGCTGAGGCGGGTGGATCACCTGAGGTCAGGAGTTCAAGACCAGCCTGACCAACATGGTGAAACCTCATCTCTACTAAAAATACAAAAATTAACCGGGCATGGTAGTGGGCGCCTGTAATCCCAGCTACTCTGGAGGCTGAGACAGGAGAATCACTTGAACCTGGGAGGCAGAGGTTGCAGTGAGCCAAGATCTTACCACTGCATTCCAGCCTGGGCAACAGAGCGAGACTCAAAAAAAAAAAAAAGATAGCTTCTGTATATGGACACCTACTATATACCTTTATAGTTAGCTAACCAGCATTTAGTGGGCACCTACTGTATCTCCTATGTTTATTCAATAGCTTTTATATGTAGACACCTACTATATACTCCTATATTTATCCAGCCATCAACACCATAGGAAAGGTAAAAAAATATATAAAATAAATTTTTTTTTTTTTTTTTGAGATGAGTCTCACTCTGTCGCCAGGCTGGAGTGCAATGGCACGATCTCAGCTCACTGCAACCTCCACCTCCTGGATTCAAGCGATTCTTCTGCTTCAGCCTCCTGAGTAGCTGGGACTACAGGCATGTGCCACCATGCCCGGCTAATTTTTGTATTTTTGGTAGAGATGGGGTTTCAACATGTTGGCCAGGCTGGTCTCAAACTCCTGACCTTGTGATCCACCCGCCTCAGCCTCCCAGAGTACTGGGATTACAGGCGTGAGCCACTGCACCTGGCCAGAAAATAAATTTTTAAAAATTATTTATCCAGCAAGCATGTATTGGGTACCAACTGTATATCCCTATATTTATTCAATACATGAATGCCTACTGTATAGTTCTCTATTTAATCAACCAATATTTATTGAACACCTACCACATATGCCTATTTTTATCCAACCAACATTTATTTGGTACCTAGTATATACTCCTGTTTGTATTTAGCCATTTATTGAGTGCTTACTATATACACCCATATTTATTCAATCAGTACTTATTGGGTGCCTTATTGGGTATATATCCCTATTTCTCCAATCAGCATTTATTGGATGCTTTCTGTGTATGCTTATGTTCATCCAACCAACTTTTAGTAGGTACCTATTGTATACCTCTATAATAATTTGACTAACATGTTTGGGTACCCACTGTATTGTTGGCATTGGGGATATAGCCATGAATAGAGAGACCCAGTCCCTGCCTTCAGAGTTCACTGGTGGAGGAGAGACCTCTCTACTAGGAACTTATAACCCAGACAGAGCAGTGCCATGATGAGGTGCTGGTAATTGTCCCTCACACGGTCCTCAGTGTCCCAGCCACCATGGCTCCTTACACCAGGACATTGTGGGCACCTGAAGAGGTGCCTGCCCAGGCCTCAGGGATCAGGGAGGACTTCCTGGAGGAAGGGTTGGTAAGCTGCAATCCCAGCTACTCCAGAGGCTGAGGCAGGAGAATCACATGAACCTGGAAGGCAGAGGTTGCAGTGAGCCAAGATCACACCACTGCACTCCAGCATGGGCAACAGAGTGAGGCTCCATCTCAAAAAAAAAAAAACCTTCTATACATGGACACCTACTATATACCTCTATATAGCAGAAGTATATATGAACAGTGAGCAGACATTAGCCAGACAAGGAGGAGTGGGAGAAGACGGGCATTCCAGGCAGGGGAACGGCATGTGTAAAGGCTCAGAGGCAGGGACGGAAAGACGGTTAGTCAGGCTCGGGTAGAGCTGGTCTGAAGCTGGGCATTCCAGACCCTTCCTGGAGGATGTCCTAGCTGCTCCCCCGCAGCTCCTGCCCCCGACCCTTCCTGGAGGATGTCCTAGCTGCTCCCCCGCAGCTCCTGCCCCCGACCCTTCCTGAAGGATGTCCTAGCTGCTCCCCCGCAGCTCCTGCCCCCGACTCTTGGCAGGACGAAGCCGTGGAACGCTGTAGCCGCCCAGAGCCACCCCGCGAGCACTTTGGACAGAGGATCTTGGTCAAGTGTCTGTCACTTAAGTGAGTGTACCGATGTGTCCCTCTTCTTAAATGCGTGAAATGACTGCATGGGTTCCGGTGGGGTACACACTACATGAGCAGTGCCATTACCGTGTGCGGCCCTGTCACCTATGTGGCCACCTATGGGCTTTTATGGGGGAAGTAAGACTTCCTTTTTCGTTATCCCAAGTCGCCAATTCTTAAGTGCCAGTTGTATGCCAGGATCAGTTCTCAGCCTTTCATGTATATGAACCCATCTAATCTTCACCACAACCTCATGAAGTGGGCAAAGGTGGGGAAACTGAGGCACAGAGTGGTAACATCATGGTGCCAAAACCATACAACTTGTGAGGCTGGAGTCTGGCGCTTGCCAGCCCTGCTGCGGGGATCCAGGGTTTGGCTGGGAGGCTTTGGGGCGGGTGCTAGTGACCCTGGGCCTGGCTCTCAGCCCCCTCCACACCAGCCCCCAGGGAGCAGCAGAAGTGCGTGGGAACAGAGTTGAACAGGATGTGGACTTGGACCTGAGCCTGGCCCTGCCTCTCCCCACCCCGAGTTCCTGCCTGGATCAGGGCAGGAAAGGGAGGCTCCATTCTGGCCTGAGGCCTGGTTGGGCCTCCTGCCCTGAACACAAGGATTGGGAACTGGCTCTGTGAGCTCATCCAGTCATTCAACAAACACTTATTGGCCGGGCGCAGTGGCTCCCACCTGTAATCCTAATACTTTGGGAAGCGAGGCGGGCGGATCACCTGAGCCCAGGAGTTTGAGACTAGCCTGGCCAACATGGCAAAACACCATCTCTACTAAAAAAAAAAAAAAAACAGATGTGGTGGCAGGCACCTGTAATCCCTGCTACTCAGGAGGCTGAGGCAGGAGAATCACTTGAGCCGGAGGGTGGACGCTGCAGTGAGCTGAGATTATGCCATTGCGCTCCAGCCTGAAAAAACAAACAAAAAAACCATTTATGAAGTCCCTACTGTATACAGGACACATAACCATGTAATGACCACACAGAGCCGGGATAAGTGACACTGAAAATGCCTAGAGTCCTGGAGGAGGCTCCTGACCCAGCTTGAGGGGTAGGAGCGTGTATCTGGGACAGCTTCCCTTGCAGAGGGACGTGTACATGGAGACTCAGTGAGGAAGAGGAGCTGGCTGAATAGAGAGGATGGAAGGGATGTAACAGGGAGTGCTCAGTGTTTCAGTTTGGACTTGCATGGTGAGCGGAGGCCAGCAAGGTGGAGTAAGACAGGGAAGGACTTATGGTGGTCATTCAGGTGAGCGAGATGGGAACTCCGTGCAGCGTGACAGTGGTGGCAGATGACACCCTAGAAAGGAGAGACGGGGAAGCCCAGAAGTTGAGAATTTCAAGATGTGGGGATTGTTGAGCCCCAAAATGCCCCCATGCCAACTGAAAAAGGGCTGTGGTTGCAGGGAGGAGGAACTCTGTGTGAGTTACTTACTGAGGGTGTAGGAAGGGGGAAAAAAATTTTCAGTGACGGCCGGGCACGGTGGCTCACGCCTGTAATCCCAGCACTTTGGGAGTCCAAGATGGGCGGATCACGAGGTCAGGAGATCGAGACAAGCCTGGCCAGCACAATGAAACCCCGTCTCTACTAAAAACACAAAAAATTGGCTGGGCGCAGTGGCTCACACCTATAATCCCAGCACTTTGGGAGGCCGAGGTGGACGGATCATGAGGTCAGGAGATCGAGACCACAGTGAAACCCCGTCTCTACTAAAAACACAACAAATTAGCCGGGCGCAGTGGTGGGCACCTGTAGTCCCAGCTACTCGGGAGGCTGAGGCAGGAGAATGGCGTGAACCCAGGAGGCAGAGCTTGCAGTGAGCTGAGATCGCACCACTGCCCTCCAGCCTGGGTGACACAGCAATACTCCATCTCAAAAAAGAAAAAACAAAAAGAAAATTAGCCAGGCATGGTGGCACGTGCCTGTAGTCCCAGCTACTTAGGAGGCTGAAGCAAGAGAATTGCTTAAACCCAAGAGGCAGAGGTTGCAGTGAGCCAAGATCGCACCACTGCACTCCAGCCTGGGCAAAAGAGCAAGACTCTGTCTCAAAAAAAACAAAAAATAAAAACTTTAGCGCCTCAGTTTCCCCTTTTGCAAAATGAGATGTACCTTTTCTGCAAGCCCTTAAGTGTCGGTTCCATGTGGCCCAGTGGGAGTCAGATGCCCCCCACCTTGGGCCCCAAGAGGGAGTGGGGTGTGTGGACGGCGGGAAGTATTCAGGAGAGCCCCCTCCCTCCCATTTACTTGTAGGTTTGAGATTGAAATTGAGCCCATCTTTGGAATCTTGGCTCTGTATGACGTGCGGGAGAAAAAGAAGGTAGGAGCCCCTTTTTTCTCTTTCCTCCCCTTCCTCCTCCTTGTTGGGGGGCTGTGGGCTTCCCAGAGGTAGTGGCCCAGCTGCCTCTGGTGTCCCCAGATCTCAGAGAACTTCTACTTCGACCTGAACTCGGACTCCATAAAGGGGCTGCTTCGGGCTCATGGCACCCACCCTGCCATCTCCACCTTGGCCCGCTCTGCCATCTTCTCCGTGACCTACCCCTCACCTGACATCTTCCTGGTCATCAAGGTGCCTGCTGGGGCTGGGCAAGGGGGTGGTAATACCGAATATCTGTCACTGGTTCAGTCCCTGCCTTCACAGAATGAGACAGATACATCACCAAGAAGGGTAATCAGGGCTGTTGCCGGGGTCACACAGGCCGGGAGGAGGTCCCTGACCCAACTCAGGTGGGGAGAAATCACCGAGGGCTTCCAGGGAGAGGCGACAGTTGAGCTGAGAACCATAAGTGGGCAGCCTGGGAAGAAAAACCATCCCTGGGCACATGTGACAGGCTGGGGTCCTCGGAGGCAGGTGAGATGCTGTTGGGAAGTTTGTGGACAGATGAAAGACCTAGTTGGCGCCCTTATTTGAGATTTTCTCTTGGAGTGAGGACAAGTTTCTTTTCTCAAAATCTTCAATTAGGTTGCAATGATGAAATGAATCCAGTGTCCACAGGCAGGTGCTGCTACGGTCACGCTTCACAGGGATCCCACCTTCAGTCCACACCACAGGCCCCAAGGTGGAGGGGTGCGATGGCTCCCATTTTCCAGATGGGGAAACTGAGGCACAGAGTAGCTAGGGTCCCACTGCCCAGGGTCTCACACCCCCTGAGTGGTCAGGATTGGAGTCTAGGCCTCATGGTTCAGAGCCATGCCCAGAGTGGCCTTTGTTTACACTAACAAATAAAAATGTAGGGAAGACCAGGCATGGTGACTCATGACTGTAGTCCTAGCACTTTGAGAGGCTGAGATGGGAGGATCGGTTTAGCCCAGGAGATCGAGACTAACCTGGCCAACATGGTGAAACCCATTCTCTACTAAAAATACAAAAATTAGCTGGCGTAGTAGCAGGTGCCTGTAATCCCAGCTACTCTGGAGGCCGAGGCAGGAGAATTGCTTGAACCTGGGAGGCAGAGGTTGCAGTGAGCCAAGATTGCACCATTGCACTCCAGTCTGGGTGATAGAATGAGACTCCATTTCAAAAAAAAAAAAAAAAGCCAGGTGTGGTGGGTCATGCCTGTAATCCCAGCTACTTAGGAGGCTGAGGCAGGAGAATCGCTTGAACTCAGAAGGCAGAAGTTGCAGTGAGCTGAGATCCCACCACGAAGTTCAGCCTGGGCAACAGGGGAGACTCTGTCTTTAAAAAAAAAAAAAAAAAAAAGGCCAGGCACGGTGGCTCACACCTGTAATCCCAGCACTTTGGGAGGCCAAGGCGGGCAGATCACGAGGTCAGGAGACCGAGACCATCCTGGCAAACATGGTAAAACCCCGTTTCTACTAAAAATACAAAAAAATTAGCCGGGTGTAGTGGCAGGTGCCTGTAGTCCCAGTTACTCGGGAGGTTGAGGCAGGAGAATGCCATGAACCCGGCGGGGGGCGAAGGGGGGAGCCGGGGCTTGCAGTGAGCGGACATCACGCCACTGCACTCCAGCCTGGGCAGCAAAGCAAGACTCTGTCTCAAAAAAAAAAAAAAATTTGCATGGCAAGCCAGGGACGTGATGGCTCATGCCTGTTATCCCAGCACTTTGGGAGGCAGAGGCGGGGGCATCACTTGAGCCCAGGAGTTTGAGACCAGCCTGGGCAACATAGTGAGACCCCTGTCTCTGTATAATACATACATACATACATAAATGTAAATAAATAAGTAAATGTAGGGAAAATATCACCAGCTAAAGGTGGGCTTGGAGTTTGGGGGTGGATCTGAAGAATGGGAGGGAGTAGCCACCAGGCAGGTCAAGCACTAATCCTTGATCCCAAGGACAGTGGGAGCCATGGGAGATGTTGGAGCAAAAGCCTTCATATGATAGGAGTGTCTGAGGGCCCATGAGGGGTCCAGGAGGCTGGGGAGTCAGTAGGAGGGAACAGAGCGTTCGGGTGGCGCCTCACTGGATTCATTCATCTGCCCCGCAGTTGGAGAAGGTGCTTCAGCAAGGGGACATCAGTGAGTGCTGTGAGCCTTACATGGTGATGAAAGAAGTAGACACAGCCAAGGTAAGTGTGTGGGGGCTGAACCAGGGGCAGGCCAGATTCCTGACTCAGCAGGGCTAGAATGCTGAGCTGGCAGGGGACGGGGGTCTCCCCATAGAACAAAGAGAAGCTAGAGAAGCTGCGCCTGGCGGCTGAGCAGTTCTGCACCCGCCTGGGCCGCTACCGCATGCCCTTTGCCTGGACGGCCGTGCACTTGGCCAACATCGTGAGCAGCGCTGGGCATCTGGACCGGGACTCTGACTCGGAGGGCGGTGAGGAGGCGGGGCTAACAGCCCTGGGGCGGGAATCGGGGCGGGGCTAGAGGGTGGTGCTGACAGGCCTGGGGCGGGGCTACGGAGCGAGGCGGGGTGCGCCCTCTGCTGGCCGAACGGTGCCTCCCCAGAGTCTCCTTGTTTCATCTTGGTCTCCGTTTTGTCATTGTCACTCCCTCCTCTAGAACGCCGGCCAGCTTGGACAGACCGCCGCCGTCGGGGGCCCCAGGACCGGACGAGTAGTGGAGACGAAGCCTGCAGCTTCTCTGGCTTCCGCCCAGCCACGCTAACGGTCACAAACTTCTTTAAGCAGGTGTCCTACCCCGGGGCCAGGGACTCCCCCGCTCCCCGCTGGCTGCATCAGCCCTGGGGACCCCTAGCCCCCTGGCCCAGGCTGACGGGAGCGGGTCCCATGTAGGAGGCTGAGCGACTTAGTGACGAGGACCTCTTCAAATTCCTGGCTGACATGAGGCGCCCGTCGTCCCTGCTGCGGCGACTACGTCCTGTGACTGGTGCGTGGCACACCCCGTACACAAGAAGTATCACTCTCACTCAGTCATTCAACAAACCTACACAGAGAGTACCTACTGTGCCAGGGGCATCAGAGACCCAACCATGACCTTGATGGACAAATCCCTGACCTCGGGGGCTGACTGTGCCTTCTAATGAGGACCATAGACAATAAGCAGAATTAATAAGATCGATATAGCGTCAATGGGTAGATAATGGCAGCGGGGCAGGCAGGGGTCCTGGGGGCAGAGTTGATCAAATATAGGGGTAAGGCTGGGGTGCAGTGGCTCAAGCTTGTAACCCCAATGCTTTGGGAGGCTGAGGCAGGAGGAAGATGATTTGAGCCCAGGAGCTCAAGACCAACCTGGGGGCCAGGTGCAGTGGCTCATACCTGTAATCCCAGCACTTTGGGAGGTCGAGGCGGGCAGATCACTTGAGGTCAGGAGTTTGAGACCAGCCTGGCCAACATGGTGAAACTCCGTCTCTACTAAAAATACAAAAATTCACCTGGTGTGGTGGCTCACACCTGTAATCCCAGCTATCTGGGAGGCTGAGGCAGGAGAATCACTTGAACTGGGGAGGCAGAGGTTGTAGTGAGCCAAGATCGCGCCACTGCACTCCAGCCTGGGCGACAGAGCCTGACTCCACTTAAAAAAACAAAATCAGGGCCGGGCGCGGTGGCTCAAGCCTGTAATCCCAGCACTTTGGGAGGCCGAGACGGGCGGATCACAAGGTCAGGAGATCGAGACCATCCTGGCGAACACGGTGAAACCCCGTCTCTACTAAAAAAAAATACAAAAAAATAGTCGGGCGAGTTGGCTGGCGCCTGTAGTCCCAGCTATTCGGGAGGCTGAGGCAGGAGAATGACGTAAACCCGGGAGGTGGAGCTTGCAGTGAGCTGAGATCCGGCCACTGCACTCCAGCCCGGGCGACAGAGCAAAACTCCGTCTCCAAAAAAAACAAAAACAAAAACAAAAACAAAAACAAAAAAAAACTGTAGGATGAGAGACAGCAGAGTTGAGGGCAATTTCTGGACTTGGCACCTGAGGGACACAGCCCCCAGTCCCCAGAGAACATGGTGGGGGAGTCTGCCCTGACTCCACACCCCAGACAGGGTGGGCGGCGCCAGGAAGCTCCCAGGTAGGTGCAAACCGGTTCTTCCCTTTCCAGCCCAGCTCAAGATCGACATTTCTCCAGCTCCGGAAAATCCCCACTTCTGCCTGTCCCCCGAGCTGCTTCATATCAAGCCCTACCCGGACCCCAGGGGCCGGCCCACCAAGGAGATCCTGGAGTTCCCTGCTCGCGAAGTCTACGCCCCCCATACCAGCTATAGGTACGGCCTCTGGGGCCCAGCTGGGCACTTGAATGGGAGGTATTCGTACATCATGCTGGGTGGGGTCTCCCTAAGCTGAGGACATACACAGACACCCTGGGTGAGATGCCACGACTCTGCTTTAATAAGGGGAGTGTGTAGGCATGAAAGGGTACACATCCTTCCTCCACCCCTCCCCAATGGGGCTACGTCCTCTGCCTTTGTCCCTGCCTGCGTCTGTCTCTGCTCTGTGCTCAGAAGTGGGGCCCGGCGCCCTGGCTGATCCCAGTGAACAGGCAGCTCCTTCCTGTTCAGGAGCCTCATGGGGCGTGGAAGTGTTCCTTGCAGCATGATTGGTCCTCAGTTCCATCCAGGCAGATTCAGGCTGGGAGCGCCGCTTTGTGGATTCTGGGGAGGGAGATGTGGCTCATCCCAGGCGAGGGGGCCCCTTTTCAGCTGCCCTGTGCACCCCCCATCCGATTGCCCTGCCTCCCAAACCCCTGCCCGGCTCACCTCTCCTGGATCTGTCGCAGCCGATGCTGCTGTGCCACCATCTCCCGCCTCTGCCGCTGCACGTGGCCTGTGAGGGCCCACAGGATGTGGCTCTGCTTGTCAGCGTGAGCCTGTGGGGGTCAGAATGGAAACCTCAGCCGACGGCCACCTCACCTCCCATCTCCTGACCTCCTGCCCTGGCCACCCTATTGTATCTGTGTGACCCAGCAAGTCAGCAATGCTCTTTGGCCTCAGTTTCTCCATCTGTACAATGGGGATAAAATAGGACTCACTTCATGGGGAGGTGATAAACATCGTATGGATTTTTTTTTTTTGAGATGAAGTCTCGCTCTGTCACCCAGGCTGGAATGCAGTGACATGATCTTAGCTCACTGCAACCTCTGCCTCCTGGGTTCAAGCAATTCTCCTACCTAAGCCTCCTGAGTAGCTGGAACTATAGTCACGTGCCACCAGGCCCAGCTAATTTTTTGTATTTTTAGTAGAGATGGGGTTTCACCATGTTGGCCAGGCTGGTCTCGAACTCCTGACCTTAAGTGATCCACCTGCCTCAGCCTCCCAAAGTGCTGGGATTATAGGCATGAGTCACCAAGCCCGGCCATCATATGGATTATTAAAGGGCATAGAACAGTGCTGGGTACTTATTGGGTGCTCACAAAATGTTACTAGTTTCTCTAGTAGTAAGAATTTATTGGCCAGGTGCTCACACCTGTAATCCCACCACTTTGGGAAACCAAGGTAAGCAGATCCCTTGAGGTCAGGAGTTTGAGACCAGCCTGGCCAACATGGTGAAATGCCATCTCTACTAAAAATACAAAAATTAGCTGGTGCACCTGTAATTCCAGCTACTCTGGAGGCTGAGGCAGGAGAATCACTTGAACCCAGGAGGTGGAGGTTGCAGTGAGCCAAGATCATGCCACCGCACTCCAGCCTGGGTGACAGTGAGACTCTGAAAAAAGAAAAAAAAAGAATTTATTGAGCACCAACTGTGTGCCCGCCCCATGCTGAATGTTTTACCTGCATTGAGTACCTGGCCCTACTGTGAGATATCAGGTGTTGCCCTTATTTGCAAATGGGGAAACTGAGGCACACAAAAGGACTTGGTTTTGTCTGGGGACATGCAGAGTAGAGGCCACAGAGCTGGGAGGCTGATCTGGGAGGTCTTTGGGACTTAGGTGCAGAAGCAAGTTCTGGCCGAGAATCAGGGTCTCAGCCCGCTAGGGCTGGGGAAGCCCCTTACCTTTAAGACCTCAAATTCTTGGTAGGCAGGGCCCAGCCAGGCGCTCCTCAGCTGGACTTCTAGCCGCTGCACGCTGTCCTGTAGCACCTTCTGTGCCTGGGCCACCTCCTCCAGCACCTCAGCTATGGCCTCTGCCTTCAGCTGCAGCATATCCTCCTCCATCTGCTTAATAAACAGGGGATCACTAGTAGGATGACCAACTCGTCTTTGTGTACCTAAGGACTTGCCTGAGTTTATCGCTGAAAATCTTGTATCCCAGGAATCCCCTCAGTCCTGGGCAAACCAGGATGGTTGGTTACTCTAGACATGAACTCCTCTTCAAACTCCTGGCTACCCCACAGTGTCGCAGCTACGGCGCCCACCTGAGTCTCCAACAGGCTTGCCCGAAGTTCCTGGGCTGCATCCCGGCCCCGGCTGACCTCCTGTCCCAGGAGTTCCATTGTGCGGCCATAGAGACCCAGGCTGTTCCTGGCCTTTGTTAGCCGTCCCTCCGTGGTCTTGTACACACCATTGAGGGCCTGGCCCAGCTGCAGGGTCCCGTGGAAGAGCAGGGTTAGCTCCTCATGCTCTGCCAGTTCTGGGCCGCCCACGGGGGCCGCTGAGGCAGGCTGGATTACCATTGCCAGGGCCCACAGCAGGCACAGAGCAGGCACTGGCATGACTGAGGGTCTGAGTGTGTAGCCACAGCACCACCACTGAAGTCTTTTATGTCTCACACCCCCACTGATCCCCAGTCAATCGTTAACTGGCCAGCCGGGTGCCCCACATTGCACAAGGGCCTGGCGGTGGTGCGATAGTTGCATCATGCGAATGTCCGGCTGGGCCACGCCGGGATCACGCTTCCTGGGGCTCAGGGCCAGGTGTGGGTGGGGAGCATTGGGAGAGGACAGGCCCCAGACCCCGCTGGGAGTTCCTGAGACTCACCATGCTGAGCCTGTTTCTCCATCTATGAATAGGCATCGCAATGATGATGGTAATAATAGTGAAGTTTTTTGTTTTTGTTTTTGTTTTTTTTTTGAGACATAGTCTCGCTCTGTTGCCCAGGCTGGAGTGCAGTGGCCAAATCTCAGCTCACTGCAAGCTCCGCCTCCCGGGTTTACGCCATTCTCCTGCCTCAGCCTCCCGTGTAGCTGGGACTACAGGCGCCTGCCACCTCGCCTGGATAGTTTTTTGTATTTTTTAGTAGAGACGGGGTTTCACCATGTTAGCCAGGATGGTCTCGATCTCTTGACCTCGTGATCCGCCCGTCTCAGCCTCCCAAAGTGCTGGGATTACAGGCTTGAGCCACCGTGCCCAGCCAATAGTGAAGATTTTATAAGCATTGAGGGCTTTTATTGGCTTGGTTAGTAGCCAAGGGGGCAGGTGCAGGTGGCAGAGACTCTCCCAAGGTCACACAGCCTGATCTCCAAGACCTGCATATACCCGGATCACCACTGACTGCCATTTTACTCCCTGGGAGATTGTACAGGTACCTCAGTTTCCCTTCCTGTAAAATGGTGGTGATGTTAGTCCTGCCTCATGAGCTACTTGTGAGAAGTAAATGAGTGATTTCATGTTGAGTGCTTAGAACAGAGCCTGGCACACAGTAGGTGCAATTATTGTATTGTTGTAGTAATAGTGTTTGGTGCGATTATTGTCATTGTTGTTATTTATCATCATCAGTATCGTTATAAAGGCTCAGCTGGAAGGCCTGAAGTGCCCATTATACACACAGGGAAACTGAGGCCCAGAGAGAGGTCAAGGCTTGCACAGAGTTGCCCCTGGGGGAAGGAGGCAGGACTCTGACTCTGGCCTCAGTTTCTGCACCTGAGAAATAGGCCACATAACTCTAGTGACCTCCTAGGGGAAGGGCGGTCAGGCCCTTGGGTGGGGCTTAGGCTTGACCACTGGCCACCTGAGCCACCTTGGAACTCTGGCCCCGAGTGCTTCGTTGTTCTCTGCCTTCTGTGTGTCACTGTGTCCATGAGTGCCTCCAATGTCTTTCTGTGTTCCCGCCCTCTACCACGCTGTTCCCAATCTGTGCTTTGAGGGTACTCACTTGTCCTCCACCCTCTGCCCTCTGTCCCATCTCCTGCCTGACACCTGTATTACCTCTCACCTGGCCCTCAATGCCCCAGCCTCATGACCCGCTCTTCCTGGACTGTCTGTGCCCCAGCCAGCCTTGACCCATCACCCCAGCCTCATATGTGCACCTTCAGGGGCCTCGTTCCTCTGACACCCCCATCCTGCCCCCGACAGGAACCTGCTGTACGTGTACCCGCACAGCCTCAACTTCAGCAGCCGCCAGGGTTCCGTGCGCAACCTTGCCGTGCGAGTGCAGTACATGACAGGCGAGGACCCCAGCCAGGCCCTGCCGGTCAGTGACTATACCCCAGGGAAGGGGGGTAGGGCATCCCCCATGGGTTCCTCATGCATCCACTCCCCCAGGTCATCTTTGGCAAGTCCAGCTGCAGTGAATTTACCCGCGAGGCCTTCACACCGGTGGTCTACCATAACAAGTATGTAGGGGGACACATGAGGAACTCGAGGCACTCATGGGGATAGGAAGATGTCCCTTATATATACACATAGGGCAGCATCGATGAGAAGACGGGGGGCAGGAAGAAGAGAGGTAGAGGCTCCCAGAGTGCTAATGAGGGAAGCTGAGGCAGAGAGGAGAGACAGTGAGGCCCAGCAGCAATGAGGGCGTGGCATGGCAGAGGTGATGGAGCAGACAGTGGGGACCCCAGCCCCCAGCAGATCCCCCAACCCGATTCTTCCAGGTCCCCTGAGTTCTACGAGGAGTTCAAGCTGCATCTTCCAGCCTGCGTGACAGAGAACCATCACCTGCTGTTCACCTTCTACCACGTCAGCTGCCAGCCCCGGCCGGGCACTGCCCTGGAGACGCCCGTGGGCTTTACTGTGAGCTGTCCCCAACCTCCCTTCCCCTGAGCCCTCCTTGTCCCCAAGCCTGGCCGCAGACCTGACCTCCAGCCTCTCCCCAGTGGATCCCACTGCTGCAGCATGGGCGCCTGAGGACTGGCCCCTTCTGTCTCCCGGTGTCCGTGGACCAGCCACCGCCCAGCTATTCCGTGCTCACACCCGATGTATGTGCCCCGGAGCTCCTGCCTGCCAATGCACTCTCCCCAGAAGCACTCCCGAGTCACCTGCCTTCCTTCCTGTCAATCCTGGGAGGCTTGTTGTCCTCTACTGGTGCCTCCAGGGCCCCTGTGTAGCTCATTATCCCCCTATTAATGCCTCTCTGTGTCCTACCTGTCCTCTCCAAAGATTTCCATTGCCTCTCTGCTCCATTCCCACTTTAGCACCCCGCCTGCCTTCCTGATCACTGTCCCCTGCCCCCGCATACCTTATCGTTACCCATGAATGCACCATCATTAATGACTCTAGGCCTCAAATCCTCCTATCCTATTTCCTGACCTACTCAATGAGTGTTCATTCACCCTGTGTCTCCATTCTCTGCCCCCCTCCTTGGCATGTGGGTTTTCCAGCCTGCGCAGTGGACCCCCTCAGTCTACTGGGACCAGGGCTGGGGTCAGGGTGCTTGGTTGCACCCCCAGACCGGGCTATACTCACGCCACAGTGTCGCAATGGCTGGGGCCGCTGGGTGACCTGATCAGTCGGGGAGGGCTGACCAGTGCCCACCCAGGTGCCTCCCTCCCACAGGTGGCGCTGCCGGGCATGCGCTGGGTGGACGGTCACAAGGGTGTGTTCAGTGTGGAGCTCACGGCCGTGTCCTCTGTGCACCCCCAGGTACGGGGTGGGGCGGGAACCCAAGAGTCCTGCCCTGCTCCCCTCTTGCCTGCCCTAGGATTGAGTAACAGTTGCCGATGGCCGGGGAGGTCTGGCCTCGGGCCTTGGACGTGACTTTGGTCAGCTGGGCCCAGCTTTCAGGGAAGCTGCCGATTCCGGCGGGGGTGGTCTCCGTCCCCCGGGGCCCCACCCTGCTCACTCCACATCCCTACCCAGGACCCCCACCTGGACAAGTTCTTCACCCTGGTGCATGTCCTGGAGGAGGGGGCCTTCCCATTCCGGCTCAAGGACACTGTGCTGAGCGAGGGCAATGTGGAGCAGGAGCTGCGGGCCAGTCTTGCAGCACTGCGCCTGGCCAGCCCCGAACCCCTCGTGGCCTTCTCCCACCACGTGCTGGACAAGCTCGTGCGTCTGGTCGTCAGGCCCCCGATCATCAGTGGCCAGATTGGTAAGCGAATGTGGCCTCAGACCTCAGTTTCCCCATCCAGCACATGGCTCCTCAGTCCTGAGGTCCTGAGGGAACTTCTATAGGTCTGTTTACCTCTCTGGCCATTTGTCTCATCTGATAAATGACCCCCAGTCCCCTACACCCAGAGAAGGTCTTCTGTGACCCTTTGGCTGGGCACGGTGGCTCACGCCTGTCATCCCAGCACTGTGGGAGGCCGAGGCGGGCAGATCACCTGAGGTCGGGAGTTCGAGACCACCCTGACCAACATGGAGAAACCCCATCTCTACTAAAAATACAAAATTAGCTGGGCGTGGTGGCACGTGCCTGTAATCCCAGCTACTCGGGAGGCTGAAGCAGGAGAACTGCTTGAACCTGAGAGGCAGAGATTTCAGTGAGCCAAGATCATGCCACTGCACTCCAGCCAGGGCAACAAGAGCAAAAATCCATCTAAAAAAAAAAAAAAAATCTGTGATCCTTTAATGAGCACATGATCCCTTGAATCCTGATGTCTTTATATTTGGAAAGTGGGCGGGGAGGGGAGAGGCCTTGGGCCCTGGAACTTGACCTCTGCTCTGCCCTGCAGTGAACCTGGGCCGTGGAGCCTTTGAAGCAATGGCCCATGTAGTCAGCCTTGTCCACCGGAGCCTGGAGGCAGCCCAGGATGCCCGCGGTCACTGCCCACAGCTGGCTGCCTACATCCACTACGCATTTCGCCTGCCTGGCACTGAGCCCAGCCTCCCGGATGGTGAGTTCGTAGAAATCCCTGGGAGACAAGAAATATCTAGGAGAAGAGGCTGGGTACGGTGGCTCACACTTGTAATCCCAGGACTTTGGGAGGCCGAGGTGGATGGATTATTTGAGGTCAGGAGTTCGAGATCAACCTGGAAAACATGATGAAACCCTGTTTCTACTAAAAATACAAAAATTAGCTGGGGCCAGGCACAGTGGCTTATGCCTATAATCCCAGCACTTTAGGAGGCCAAGGCAGGTGGATCACTTCAGGGGGTCAGGAGTTCAGACCAGCCTGGCCAAAATGGTGACACCCCATCTCTACTAAAAATACAAAAATTAGCCAGGCATGGTGGTAGGTGCCTGTAATCCCAGCTACTAAGGGGGCCGAATCATTTGAACCTGGGAGGCGGAGGTTGCAGTGAGCCAAGATCATGCCACCGCACTCCAGCCTGGTTGACAGAGTGAAACCCCATCTCAAAAAAAAAAAAAAAGGCCGGGCACGGTGGCTCGAGCCTGTAATCCCAGCACTTTGGGAGGCCGAGACGGGCGGATCACGAGGTCAGGAGATTGAGACCATCCTGGCTAACACGGTGAAACCCCATCTCTACTAAAAAATACAAAAAAACTAGCCGGGCGAGGTGGCGGGCGCCTGTAGTCCCAGCTACTCGGGAGGCTGAGGCAGGAGAATGGCGTGTAAACCCGGGAGGCGGGAGCTTGCAGTGAGCTGAGATCCGGCCACTGCACTCCAGCCCGGGAGACAGAGCGAGACTCTGTCTCAAAAAAAAAAAAAAAAAAATTAGCCAGGTGTGGTGGCACACGCCTGTAGCCCCAGCTACTCAGGAGGCTGAGGCAGAAGAATCACTTAAACCCAGGAAATGGAGGTTGCACTGAGCCGAGATCATGCCACTGCACTCCAGCCTGGGCGACAGAGCAAGACCCTGTTTCAAAAAAAAAAAAAAAGGAAAGAAAGATCTGGGAGAAGAGCATCCAAGTAGTGAGAATAGCATGTGCAAAGGCCCTGAGGCCTCACGGGCCTTGGCTGGTTTGAGCAACTTGCAAGAGAGATAATGTCTTGCCCACTTTTGCCCCATCCTTGGGGTGTGGTTTCTGTTTGCTTGGCTGGAAAATGATTTAGATAGTCAGCAAGCCTCCTCAGTAGCTTGGAGCGGGGACTGAAGCTGGACCGCCTGGATGTGAATCCTGGCCTTGCCACCTACAATCTCTGTGACCTTGAGCATGTGACGTCACTTCTTTGAGCCTGTTTTTCCTTTTGCAAAACAGGGATAATAATAGTACCCACCTCATGGGGGCGCTGGTCATAGTAAATGACATAATAATCCATACAAAATAGCACAGAGTGAACCCTCTATAGAGTTGGATTTTTGTTTTGTTTTGTTTTGTTTTTTGAGACGGAGTCTCGCTCTGTCGCCCAGGCTGGAGTGCAGTGGCCGGATCTCAGCTCAGTGCAAGCTCCGCCCCCCGGGTTTACGCCATTCTCCTGCCTCAGCCTCCCGAGTAGCTGGGACTACAGGCGCCCGCCACCGCGCCTGGCTAGTTTTTTGTATTTTTTAGTAGAGACAGGGTTTCACCGTGTTCACCAGGATGGTCTCGATCTCCTGACCTCATGATCCGCCCGTCTCGGCCTCCCAAAGTGCTGGGATTACAGGCTTGAGCCACCGTTCCCGGCCTTTTTTTTTTTTTTTTTTTAATTTGCCAAATAAACACCAACCCCTATGTGTCAGGCATTATTCTCAGGGTTTTTTTCTTTTTTCTTCTTCTTTTTTAAGAGTCAGGGTTGGCCAGGCGTGGTGACTCACAGCTGTAATCCCAGGACTTTGGGAGGCTGAGGCGAGTGGATCACCTGAGGTCAGGAGTTTGAGACCAGCCTGGCCAACATGGTGAAACCCTGTCTCTACTAAAAATACAAAACTTAGGCTGGGTGCAGTGGCTAATGCCTGTAATCCCAGCACTTTTGGAGGCTGAGGCAGGCAGATCACAAGGTCAACACATCGAGACCATCCTGGCCAACATGGTGAAACCCCGTTTCTACTAAAAATGCAAAAATTAGCTGGGCATGGTGGCACGTGCCTGTAGTCCCAGCCACTCAGGAGGCTGAGGCAGGAGAATCACATGAACCCAGGAGGCGGAGGTCGCAGTGAGCCGAGATCGCCCTACTGCACTCCAGCCTGGTGACAGAGCAAGACTCTGTCTCCTTTAAAAATATATATATATCAGGTGGGCATGGTGGTGCATGGTTGTAATCCTAGCTACTCAGGAGGCTGAGGCAGGAGAATTGCTTAAACCCAGGAGGCAGAGGTTGCAGTGAGCTGAGTTCACGCCATGGCACTCCAGCTTGGGTGACAAGAGCGAAACTCTCTCAAAACAAAAAAGAAAAAGAGGCCGGGCGCGGTGGCTCAAGCCTGTAATCCCAGCACTTTGGGAGGCCGAGATGGGCGGATCACAAGGTCAGGAGATCAAGACCATCCTGGCTAACATGGTGAAACCCCGTCTCTACTAAAAAATACAAAAAACTAGCCGGGTGAGGTGGCAGGCGCCTGTAGTCCCAGCTACTCGGGAGGCTGAGGCGGGAGAATGGCGTGAACCCGGGAGGCGGAGCTTGCAGTGAGCTGAGATCCGGCCACTGCACTCCAGCCTGGGCGGCAGAGCGAGACTCCGTCTCAAAAAAAAAAAAGAAAAAGAGTCAGGATCTTACTCTGTTGGCCAGGCTAGAGTGCAGTGTCACGATCATAACTCACTGCTGCCTTAAACTCCTGGGCTCAAGTAATCCTGTTGCCTCAGCCTCTCCAAGTAACCAGAACCACAGGTGTGCACTGCCATGCCCGGCTAATTTTTTCATTAATTTTTTTGTAGGGACAGAGTCTTGCTATGTTGGCTGGGCTGGGCTTGAACTCTTGGGCTCAAGTGATCTTCCTGGCTTGCCCTCCCAAAGTAATGGGATTATAGGCATGAGCCACTGTACCTGGCCTATTCTCAGTTTTTCAGTGCCCCCCAAATCTCTGTGAGGCGGCAGTCATTGCACCTATTTTATAGATGAGGAACTTGGAGGCTCAGAGAGGAAAGTGATTTTGCAAAGACTAGCTAAGTAGGAAGGGACTGGGAGGCATCACATCAGGTGGGTGGGTGGTTGACCCTATTCACTCCATCCTCAGGGGCCCCTCCAGTGACAGTGCAGGCTGCCACACTGGCCCGTGGCTCGGGTCGCCCCATAAGCCTCTACCTGGCGCGTTCCAAGAGCATCAGCAGCAGCAACCCCGACCTCGCCGTGGCCCCTGGCTCTGTGGATGACGAGGTTTCCCGCATCCTGGCCAGCAAGGTAGGGCAACGGGGGCCCTGGAATCTCCAGCCTCAGTGGTTGTAGCCACCACGTGGGTGGGCGAAGAATCTCTGCTGATGAAACATGGGAAACAACAGAGACGACAACATGAATGAAGTCTTAACTCTGGGCAGCAGAGTTGGGCTAGGCTGTCACAGGTTGTGGGGTATGGATCAGACTTTGTACTGAGCTCTGTACTCCATGACTGACCCGAGGACGGTGGCAGAGCTTGGCGTGGCTGAACAAAGAGCAATATGTACCTAGTGTAGCAGGTGCATATACACATTCACCTCATGCATATACCTACATAGGTGCATATACACATTCACCCCACGCATATATGTCCACGGGTGCATATACACATTCACCCCCTACTTGCATATACCTACACAGGAACATGGGCACATTCACCCTATGCATATATGTACATGGGCACATATACGTGTTCACCCCATGCATGTGTGGACACAAGTGTGTATACACCATTCACCCCATGCATATATGTACACAGGTGCATATACACATTTACCCCATGCATAACGCATATACAGACCGGGGTGCATATACACGTTCACCCCACGCATATACAGACCTGGGTGCATATACACGTTCACCCCACGCATATATAGACCTGGGTGCGTATACACGTTCGCCCCACGCATATACAAACCTGGGTGCATATACACGTTTGCCCCATGCATATACATGTTGGCCCCATGCATATACAGACCCGGGTGCATATACGCATTCGCCCCACGCATATACAGACCCAGGTGCATATACGCATTCGCCCCACGCATATACAGACCCAGGTGCATATACACGTTTGCCCCATGCATATACAGACCCGGGTGCATATACACATTCGCCCCACACATATACATGTTGGCCCCATGCATATACAGACCCGGGTGCATATACACGTTCGCCCCACACATATACATGTTCGCCCCATGCATATACAGACCCGGGTGCATATACACATTTGCCCCACGCATATACAGACCCGGGTGCATATACACGTTCGCCCCACGCATATACAGACACGGGTGCATATACACGTTCACCCCACGCATATACAGACCCAGGTGCATATACATGTTCGCCCCACGCATACACAGACCCAGGTGCATATACACGTTTGCCCCACGCATATACAGACCCGGGTGCATATACACATTCGCCCATGCTTATACTTATGCAGGTGCATATACACAGTCACCCTGTGCTGTATGTACATGGGTCTGTATTCACCTCATGCATATACGTATACGGGTGTGTATACACATGCACCCCATGCACAGACGTACAGGGGTGTGTACGCATGCACCCATGGACCCATATACACAAGTATGTATAGGTATGCACCCAATGGACCTACATCCATGTGCACATTTTTCAGGATTTTCAGGACGTATGATGATACATACGTGGGCACATGTATGGTCCAGAACCGTGTCCACGCTTGGTATTTCATGCTGCTTTCCCTGCCCTCCACTGGGGATGCTAGCACTTCTCCATGTATCTCCAGGGCATCGATCGTTCACACTCCTGGGTGAATTCCGCTTATGCTCCAGGAGGCAGTAAGGCTGTGCTGCGGCGGGCGCCCCCTTACTGTGGGGCCGACCCCAGACAGGTGCCCTTCCTACCTGTCCCTGCACTTATGTGACACCACCTCAGCATGAGCTCCTCCCACCTTCCTGGCTGTATCTGACTAACCTAAGGGGGCTGCCTGAAGGAGGTGGCAGACCCCTCTCCTGCCTTTGTTTGGGGCTGTGAAGTCTGTGTTTAGGCATCGCTGGGTCATCTTAACTGGCCTTTTGCTGCCATATAGGCCACAGTCTCAGATGGAGACAGAAGGCACAGGGATAATATGCAAATAGCATGCAAATGAAGTGCACATCCAGTCACCCATAACCTCACTGCCCTGCATGGCCTATTCACCTCCCTTTAATCCACCCGGATCATGGGATTCTCAAAGGGCTGGACCGGAACCTCTTGGCTCCCCTATCCCGTTTTAGACAAAGAGCTCCCCTTACCCTGCCTCTTTCCAGGTACCTGGTGTAGTGGAGGGCTTTGCCTCCAAACAGACCTGGGTTCAAGTCCTAGCTCTGCTGTGAGCTCACCCCATGCTCTGAGCAACTGGATGCATCTTCCCAAGCCTCAGTTTCTTCATTTGTAAAATGAAGATAACATTCCAATTTTTCAGATGCAGTTTGGACTCAAAATATGGTGCTCCCCCAGCAGTCCTGAGCCTGTGCTTGAGTTAGGGCTGAGGGCACTGCAGTGGGATTTTGTTGGGATGATAGATTCTTGGTCTGGCCTTGACCCTGAGCTTCTAACTAGTTGGGGAAATAGACATGGATCAAACAAATGCTAGCCGGGCATGGTGGCTCACGCCTGTAATCCCGGCACTTTGGGAGGCCGAGGCAGGCAGATCACGAGGTCAGGAGATCGAGACCATCCTGGCTAACACATTGAAACCCTGTCTCTACTAAAAAATACAAAAAAAAAACTAGCCAGGCGTGCTGGCGGGCGCCTATAGTCCCAGCTATTCAGGAGGCTGAGGCAGGAGAATGGCGTGAACCTGGGAGGCGGAGCTTGCAGTGAGCGGAGATCGCGCCACTGTACTCCAGCCTGGGCGACAGAGGGAGACTCTGTCTCAAAAAAAAAAAAAAAAACAAAAACACAAATGCATAAGTGTACGATCACACAGCGTGGAAAGGAAGCAAGTAGCAACCGAACATCAGCTTCTCTCTGCGTGGTCTTGGGGGCTTCTCACGGGGGTGACATCTTTTACTGGGACCTGAAGGGTGAGATAGAGTCAGCTAGGGAAGGGTGGGTGGGTGTGGGTGTTCCAGGAAGAGGGAAAGGCATGTACAAATATTGGGACCAAGGTCAGAGGACTGTACGCACAGAGAGGAGGCCACAGGGCTTGCTTCCTTACACACTTGGCCCTAGGGCCTATTCCAGCTCTGTGCCCATCACCAAGGCAACCTGTACCCTATGACAGGCCCAGGGGACTGTTAGCAGAACAAGCAGGGGGGCCTTAGGGCAGTTATTTCCTTGGATTGTTGGGAATCTGGAAATCTGGGTGACACTGAGGCTGGGCCTTTTCAATGGAAGGCCCTCATGGTACACAGTGAGTTGGCGGGACATGGCTGGGACTTGGGTAGCTGGAGAGCCCTCAAGTGTCAGAGTAGGTCCCAGGGTTGGGTCGGCTCTGTCATCAGACCTCCTCTTTCCGCAAGCAGCCTTGCCTCCCAACCAGCGAAGGAGGAAGCAAGAGTGGAGCTTGAACTCCTCTGCCCATACCCATTTCACAGATGGGGATA
This sequence comes from Rhinopithecus roxellana, assembly GCF_007565055.1. Taxonomy (NCBI): domain Eukaryota; kingdom Metazoa; phylum Chordata; class Mammalia; order Primates; family Cercopithecidae; genus Rhinopithecus; species Rhinopithecus roxellana. The sequence continues at coordinate 5,283,172 of NC_044556.1, forward strand.
CTAAGGCCCAAGCCAGGCTTGGGCAGGGCCAGGCCTGGAACCTTGGACTGTCTCTGCTATTCCTGGCACCTCATCAACATCTCACCTCCTCTGTCCTTATCTTTCTGCCTTGTCTTTCTCCTCCTTCCCCATCTTGTGTTTAACCTCCTCTGTCCACACTCACCCTCTGCACCTCTGCGTCCTCCTCTCTGTCCTCTAGACTCACTGACTCGGTCATACTCTATACCTCGTCCACAGTCACCCTCACCTTCTCTGGCCACACACATTCTTGCTGTCTACACTGATTTCATCTCCTCTGCCTTCACCCCACATGCCATGCACCCATTCCCAGCCTTCGTGTGTTCTCGGTCCTGCCCCATGCACACTCCTTCTGCCTACTGTGGTCGCACTGCTGCGTCACTGCTGTACTGTGTTTTCATTGTTATTCTCACCTCCTCTGTCACATTCTTTTTTTTTTTTGAGACAGAGTCTCGCTTTTGTCACCTAGGCTGGAGTGCAATGGTGTCATCTCGGCTCACTGTAACCTGTGCCTCCCGGGTTCAAGCGATTCTCCTGCCTCAGCCTCCCAAGTAGCTGGAATTACAGGTGCCTGCCACCATGCTTGGCTAATTTTTGTAGTTTTAGTAGAGACAGAGTTTCAACATGTTGGCCAGGATGGTCTCGATCTCCTGACCTCGTGATCCACCTGCCTCAGCCTCCCAAAGTGCTGGGATTACAGCTTTCTTTTTTTTTTTTTTTTTTTTTTTTTTGAGACGGAGTCTTGCTCTGTCACCCAAGCTAGAGTGCAGTGGTACCATCACAGCTCGCCGCAACCTCCAAGTCCCAGGGTCAAGCAGTCCTCCTGCTTTGGCCTCCTACAGGCACACGCCACCACCCAGCCACACACACATATACACACACACACACACACACATATATATATATATTTTTTTTCCTTAGTAGAGTCAATGTCTTACTGTGTTGCCCAGGCTGGTCTTAAACTCCTGGGTTCAAGCAGTCCTTCTGCCCCAGCCTCCCAAAGTGCTGGGATAACAGGTATTGAGCCACCCCACCCAGCCTCATGTTCTTCTCCCATACCCACACACCTTGATCTTGACTCACCCAGCTCTCTCCAGCTACTCTTTTATTTGTCCCTGCCTCCACTGCTCTGTCTACTCCCACGGCACGCTGGCCATGCCAACCAGCCTCCCCTCCCCACCCACGCTGACCCATCTCTCTTTCCTGCCTGCCCCCATTGCCCGTCCATGGCCCTGGCCCATCCATGTGGAAGCATTTCTTTCCTCTATATTCACACTGACCCACCTCTTTTCCCCCATCCCTGTCTGTGTGGACATGTGTTTCCTCCAACCACGTACCCCTTCACCTCATCCACACTAACCCTCTCCTCACCATCACATCCCATCATAGGCCATCGACCGCAACTCTAGCCGAGCCTCCTCCTACCTCGAGGGTTCCTCCTCAGCCCCACCAGCCACCCAGCCGAGACCCACTGTGCAGAAGGTAGTAGGGGGAAGGGTGGATGACTTCATTTTTGTCCTGGCCCCCAGCAAAGGGGTCCAGTGCTCCTCCCCCATCCAGAGCCCAAGGGGGTCCGGTGAGCCCAGGGAAAGGGCACGTCTACTCCTCTTACCCCTCTCCTCCTGCTTGGCTCCTGCTGCACTAACCCCGAGCCCTCTGGCTGCAAATTCCCCTGGTATGCCCTCCAGAGGGGGTGCGGGAAGGGGTGGCACCTTCCACTCTGTGACCCCTGCCTCTGTCCCCAGCTGCTTCATGAGGAGCTGGCTCTGCAGTGGGTGGTCAGCAGCAGTGCCGTACGCGAGGCCATCCTCCAGCACGCCTGGTTCTTCTTCCAGCTCATGGTGAGACCCCCGCCTCCCTGCCTGCTGGCAAGAGACCCCCAAGGGAGCCCCTTCCTTTTTTAAAGAGAGATGCCCCCTGGCCGGGCGTGGTGGCTCACGCCTGTAATCCCAGCACTTTAGGAGGCTGAGGTGGGTGGATCATGACGTCAGGAGATGGAGACCATCCTGACTAACATGGTGAAACCCCGTCTCTACTAAAAATACAAAAACATTAACCAGGAGTGGTGGCAGGCGCCTGTAGTCCCAGCTACTTGGGAGGCTGAGGCAGGAGAATGGCATGAACCCAGGAGGCGGAGCTTGCAGTGAGCCAAGATTGCGCCACTGCACTCCAGCCCGGGCAACAGAGCAAGACTCAAAAAAAAAAAGTAAAAGAAAAAGAAAAAAGAAAACGCTGGGCGCGGTGGCTCAAGCCTGTAATCCCAGCACTTTGGGAGGCCGAGACAGGTGGATCACGAGGTCAGGAGATCGAGACCATCCTGGCTAACTCTGTGAAACCCCGTCTCTACTAAAAATACAAAAAACTAGCCGGGCGAGGTGGCTGGTGCCTGTAGTCCCAGCTACTTGGGAGGCTGAGGCAGGAGAATGGCGTGAACCCGGGAGGCGGAGCTTGCAGTGAGCTGAGATCCGGCCACTGCACTCCAGCCTGGGCGACAGAGCAAGACTCCGTCTCAAAAAAAAAAAAAAGAAAGAAAGAAAAAAAGGAGAGAAGCCCCCTGAGATTACACCTGAGATATTTGAGAAATGGCCCCAAGAGACTCCCCCCACCTAGGGAGGTAAGAAGCACTTAAGGTGGTGTCTCCGTGGAGAGACTGTACCTGAAACCCCCTTTAGAGAGAGCCTCCCTTCCCCATGAGACTGTTTAAGGAGAGAAACCATTAAGAGACCCTCACCTAGAGAGGAGACCTCCATCCTGCAAGAGAGATTCCTGGATAGAGAGGGAAAGCTGTGGCCAGGCACAGGGGTTCACGCCTGTAATCCCAGCACTTTGGGAGGCCGAGGCAGGTGGATCACCTGAGGTCAGGAGTTTGAGACCAGCCTGGCCAGCATGGTGAAACCCCATCTCTACTAAAAATACAAAAGTTAGCCGGGCATAGTAGCATGTGCCTGTAATCCCAGCTACCTAGGAGACAGAGGCAGGAGAATCACTTGAACCCAGTAGGCAGAGGTTGCAGTGATCAAGATCATGCCACTGCACACCAGCCTGGGCGACAGAGCAAGACTCCATCTCAAAAAAAAAAAAAAATAAAAGCGGGAAAGCTGTCTGATCAAGGTAGAGACATCCCTAAAACTCTTCAATAGGTTCTTTGAAGCCCTCTTCCCAGGGCCTGCTGGCCACATCCCCTCTGGACCTCCAGTAAAGCTCGCTTCAAATCCAGTGCCTCAAGCCCCACCCTTTGTCCCACCTCTGGACTTTGCCCTGGGGAGACCTGCATAAGCCCCTCCCACACCCTCTCAGCCTTCCCATTCTCTACACTCGGCCTGGGATGCTCACAGGATCTGCCCATGGCTTTCTCAAGCCCCACCCATAGGTCACAAACCCCATCTACATCCCTCGGGCCCCAACTTCTACCTGCAGCTACAGGGCTCAAACCTACCTTCAGCCCACCTCCCTTGCTACTAAAGCCCCGCCCCTTATGTTAAGCCTCCTCCACCCACAGCCTTTCAAGCCCCACCTACAGCCCTTCAAGCCCCACCCACAGCCCTCTCACTCCATCCCCAGGTGAAGAGTATGGCACTGCACCTGCTTCTTGGCCAGCGACTAGATACACCCCGCAAGCTGCGCTTCCCTGGGCGCTTTCTGGATGACATCACTGCCCTGGTGGGCTCTGTGGGCCTGGAGGTCATCATGCGTGTCCACAAGGTGGGAGATGCAGGGTCTCAATGTGGGAAGAAACCTGAGGGAGGACATAGAGCCAGCCAGGTGGGGGCGCCAATCCTGCCCAGTGCCTCCTGACTGTAAGACCAGGAATCTGCTTTGCTGGGTGGATCTGTTCATTCATTGTCTGTCTCTTGAGTGCCTCTGGTGTGCACAACGAGCCAGCCAGGTGGGGGTGCCAATCCTGCCCAGTGCCTCCTGGCTGTAAGACCGGGAATCCACTTTGCTGGGTAGATCTATTCATTCATTGTTTCTTGAGTGCCTCTGGTGTGCACAGCCCTGTGCCGGGTGTAGCAACATAACAAGAAACAAAACAGACCCAAATCCTTACCCTTGCTTTTAAAGGGAGACTTGAAGAAAGTGAGGGATCATTCCATGCAGTGTCTGGGGAAGGAGCATTCCAGGCAGGCAGAAAGCAGGTGCAAAGGCCCTGAGGCAAGACCATGCTTGGGCTACCAGGAGAGCAGTAAGGATGGCTAGATTGTAATGAATGACGAAGGAAATGAGGGTTGATGAGAGCAGGGAAGTGACAGGGCAGATCCATTAGCCCTTAGCACAGTCAGAGTATACAGCAAGTGCTCAATAAATGGATGTTGATGTTTGGAGACCCTGACAGTGGACTTGTTCAGGCCCTGGATTACCAATTCCAGTGCCCTCGGGGGCTAGGCAGGCAATACTAATCATAATAGTAATAATATTGAGCATTTACTGAGCACTTACTATGTATCTAAGCACTTTATATGGATATCTTTTGTTTGTTTGTTTGTTTGTTTTGAGGCGGAGTTTCACTCGTTGCCCAGGCTGGAGTGCAGTGGCGTGATCTTGGCTCACCGCAACCTCCGCCTCCCAGGTTCAAGCGATTCTCCTGGCTCAGCCTCCCAAGTAGCTGGGATTACAGGCATGTGCCACCACACCTGGCTAATTTTGTATTTTTCGTAGAGACAGGGTTTCTCCATGTTGGCCTGGCTGGTTTGGAACTCCTAACCTTGGGTGATCCGCCCATCTCGGCCTCCCAAAGTGCTGGGATTACAGGCTTGAACCACCGCGCCTGGCCTTGGATCGTATCATTAAATTTTCACAACAACCCATGAAGTTAGTATTATTGTTATCTCCATTTTACTGATGGGGAAACTGAGGCATCAAATGAATGAGTAGCTTAACCTTGTACCATACGACTGAGAAGGGGCAGAATGAGGTTTTTGAATCTGAGCCACCAGCTCCTGACCCCTCACTGTCAATACCAGTTTCAGCTAGGAAAGTGGGGCTTATGGTAGAGCAGAGGGCAGATATCCCACCTAACAGGGGTGACCATCACTCAATCCAGCCAACAGAAACCCTGCAGGGATGTGGCTCAGCTATGGCCAGATTGGCTGTTTTTTTTTTTTTTTGAGACGGAGTCTCGCTCAGTCACCCAGGCTGGAGTGCAGTGGTGCGATCTCGGCTCACTGCAAGCTCCGCCTCCTGGGTTTATACCATTCTCCTGCCTCAGCCTCCCAAGTAGCTGGGACCACAGGCGCCCGCCGCCACGCCTGGCTAATTTTTTGCATTTTTAGTAGAGATGGGGTTTCACCGTGTTAGCCAGAATGGTCTTGATCTCCTGACCTCATGATCCGCCCGCCTCGGCCTCCCAAAGTGCTGGGATTATAGGCGTGAGCCACCGCGCCGGGCCGGCTGTTTTTGTTTGGAGATAGGGTCTTGCTCTGTTGCCCAGGCTGGAGTGCAGTGGTGTGATCATAGTTCACTGCAGCCTCGACCTCCTGGGCTCAAGGGATCCTCCCTCCTCAGCCTCCCAAGTAGCTGTGACCAGAGGCAGAAGCCACCATAATTGGTTATTATTTATTTTTTTTTTAGTAGAGTCAGGGTCTCACTATGTTGCCCAGACTGGTCTCCAACTCCTGAGATCAAGGGCTCCTCCCACCTTGGCTTCCCAAAGTGCCGGGATTACAAGCATGAGCCTCCATGCCTGGCCAGATTGTCTGGGAGTTGTTTGTGTGTGGTTTTGTTTTTGTTTTTATATTTGTTTTTGTTTGAGATACAGTCTTGCTCTATTGTCCAGACTAGAGTGTGGTGGCATGATATGAGGCTTACTGCAGCCTCAAACTCCTGGGCTGAAGCAATCCTCCCACCTCAGCCTCCAGAGTAGCTGGCGCTACAGGTGCATACTACCATAACCACCTAATTTTTTTTTTTTTTTTTTTTTTTTTTTTTGGTAGAGATGGGGTCTTGCTATGTTACCCATGCCAGGAGATGGCCTAGTTTCTAAGGAGAAATGGGACCTCTGGATTTGATGAGAACTTTCCAGATTTTTGAAATGGCGTTCTGGCCCAGGCCAACCCTTGCACAATCGCATATGACCTCCAAGCTGGTCTCAGAGGTTCTGGCCTTGTCTCACTGGAGCCTTCCCAAAGACTGACATTCCCAGGGGCTGATCCAGATGGTGAGGAAACTACCCTAAGAAAGAGATCCAGAGAAGAACAATGCCCGTGATAATCCACTTTTTTTTTTTTTTTTTTTTTTTTTGAGACGGAGTCTCGCTCTGTCCCCCAGGCTGGAGCGCAATGGCACGATCTCGGCTCACTGCAACCTCTGCCTCCCGGGTTCGAGCAATTCTCCTGCCTCAGCCTCTTGAGTAGCTGGGACTACAGGGGTGTGCCACCATGCCCGGCTAATTTTTTTGTTTTTTTTTTTTGAGACGGAGTCTCGTTTTATCGCCCAGGCTGGAGTGCAGTGGCATAATCTCTGCTCACTGCAACCTCCGCCTCCTGGGTTCAAGCGATTCTCCTGGCTCAGCCTCCCGAGTAGCTGGGACTACAGGTGCATGCCACCATGCCCAGCTAATTTTTTGTATTTTTAGTAGAGATGGGGTTTCCCCATATTGGCCAGGCTGGTCTCAAACTCCTGACCCTGTGATCCACCTACCTCGGCCTCCTAAAGTGATAGGATTACAGGCATAAGCCACCATGCCTGGCTGGGTTGCAGGGATTCGATGGCCACTGAGGCTAACTTGTGAGGTCTCAGAGCGGCTCAAGAGAGTACTAGGGCAGAACAAGTACCAGCTGAGCCTTGGGCCCACATCAGCCACCTCACTGTTCCCCAGGCTTTCCAGGCACATCCTGCCTCAGGGCCTTTGCACTGACTGTTCCCTTTACCCAGGATGCCATTCTCCCCATGGCTCTTTGTTATCCTTCAGTATCTCTGAAAATGTCACCCCAGTCTGTTAAGGTTGGTGACAAGTAATTACAGGCCGGGCATGTTGGCTCACACCTGTAATCCCAGCACTTTGGGAGGCCGAGGAGGGCAGATCACCTGAGGTCAGGAATTCGAGGCCAGCCTGACCAACATGGTGAAACCCCATCTCTACTAAAAATGCAAAAATTAGCCAGGCGTGGTGGCGCGTGCCTATAATCCCAGCTACTCAGGAGGCTGAAGCAGGAGAATCGCTTGAACCCGGGAGGCAGAGGCTGCAGTGAGTCAATATTACATCATTGCACCACAGTCTGGGTGACAGAGCAAGACTCTGTCTCAAAAAAAAAAAAAAAAAAAGGCCGGGCGTGGTGGCTCAAGCCTGTAATCCCAGCACTTTGGGAGGCCAAGACGGGCGGATCACGAGGTCAGCAGATTGAGACCATCCTGGCTAACACGGTGAAACCCCGTCTCTACTAAAAAAATATACAAAAATCTAGCCGGGCGAGGTGGTGGGCGCCTGTAGTCCCAGCTACTCGGGAGGCTGAGGCAGGAGAATGGCGTGAACCCAGGAGGCAGAGCTTGCAGTGCGCTGAGATCCGGCCACTGCACTCCAGCCCGGGCGACAGAGCGAGACTCCGTCTCAAAGAAAAAAAGAAAGATGGCCGGGCGCGGTGGCTCAAGCCTGTAATCCCAGCACTTTGGGAGGCCGAGACGGGCGGATCATGAGGTCAGGAGATCGAGACCATCCTGGCTAACACGATGAAACCCCGTCTCTACCAAAAAAATACAAAAATCTAGCCGGGCGAGGTGGCGGGCGCCTGTAGTCCCAGCTACTCGGGAGGCTGAGGCAGGAGAATGGCGGGAACCCGGGAGGCGGAGCTTGCAGTGAGCTGAGATCCGGCCACTGCACTCCAGCCCTGGCGACAGAGCCAGACTCCATCTCCAAAAAAAAAAAAAAAAAAAAGAAAGAAAGAAAGAAAGAAAATAATTATGGTTTTTGCCATTGAAAGTAATTGCAAAACTGCAATTACTTTTGCACCAATCTAATCTTGTCTTTGAAGCACATAGAACTAGCTGACTGGCCGGGCACGGTGGCTCAAGCCTGTAATCCCAGCACTTTGGGAGGCCGAGACGGGCGGATCACGAGGTCAGGAGATCGAGACCATCCTGGCTAACACGGTGAAACCCCGTCTCTACTAAAAAATACAAAAAACTAGCCGGGCGAGGTGGCGGGCGCCTGTAGTCCCAGCTACTCGGAGGCTGAGGCAGGAGAATGGCGTGAACCCGGGAGGCGGAGCTTGCAGTGAGCTGAGATCTGGCCACTGCACTCCAGCCTGGGCGACAGAGCGAGACTCCGTCTCAAAAAAAAAAAAAAAAAAAAAAAAAGAACTAGCTGACTATCTGAAATTCTTGTTTATTTTGTGTCTCCCTGCCCTCCCACCCCCCACACACACACTGGACTGAGTTGGACACGCAGCAGGGATGGCATCTGCCTCATTCCCAGGGCTTGGCACAGAGTAGATGCTCAGTAAAGTTCACATTAAATGGTGCTGAGAGGCCGGGTGTGGTATCTCACGCCTGTAATCCCAGCACTTTGGGAAGCCAAGACAGGTGGATCACCTGAGGTCAGGAGTTCAAGACCAGCCTGACCAACATGACAAAACCCTGTCTCTACTAAAAATACAAAAATGAGCCAGCCATGGTGGTGAGTGTAATTCAAGCTACTGGGGAAGCTGAGGCAGAACTGCTTGAACCCGGGAGGCAAAAGTTGCAGTTAGCCGAGATGATGCCACTACACTCCAGCCTGGGTGACAGAGTGAGACTCCATCTCAAAAAATAAATTAATTAATTAATAAAAATAAATGATGTTGGGAGTTGATCAGTTAGGGCAGAGGCTAACTCGCTTCAACACAGTCACAAGTGATTTAAATAACCAAAGCTGGCCAGGCGCGGTGGCTCAAGCCTGTAATCCCAGCACTTTGGGAGGCCGAGACGGGCGGATCACGAGGTCAGGAGATCGAGATCATCCTGGCTAACACGGTGAAACCCTGTCTCTACTAAAAATACAAAAAAAAAAAAAAAAACTAGCCAGGCGAGGTGGCGGGCACCTGTAGTCCCAGCTACTCGGGAGGGTGAGGCAGGAGAATGGCGTAAACCCGGGAGGCGGAGCTTGCAGTGAGCTGAGATCTGGCCACTGCACTCCAGTCCGGCGACAGAGCGAGACTCCGCCTAAAAATAAATAAATAAATACATAAATAAATAAATAACCAAAGCTTATTTCTGAGCATTAAGGAGGTTGTGGAGACATCACTGTGTGGGCCTGGCCCTGGCAGTTCCCCAGCACCCACCTGCTTCTGCCATGTAAGTGGCCACCTCACTTTCCCCTCAAATTCCATTGGCCAGAAATGGTCATGTGATTCCACTGCAAGGGAGGCTGGGAAATGGTCTCTCCCCAGCTCTGAACTCTGGACAGAGAGGGCGAGAGGATCTTGCGGGTAGTCAGCCCATATCTGCCTTGGTGTCTTAAGGAGCATGGGAGAGGAAGGCAGCCTGAGGAGGGCAACCAGGAAGTCCCAGGGTCACCACAGCCCAGAGACAAAGGCTTTGGGGCAGTGATGCAGCTCCTAGGGGTGGCAGATGATCTTGGTAAGAGCCAAGCCCCTGGCCGGGTGCAGTGGCTCACGCCTGTAATCCCAGCACTTTGGGAGGCCAAGACGGGCGGATCACGAGGTCAGGAGATCGAGACCATCCTGGCTAACTTGGTGAAACCCCATCTCTACTAAAAATACAAAAAAATTAGCCGGGCATGGTGGCGGGCACCTGTAGTCCCAGTTACTCAAGAGGCTGAGGCAGGAGAATGGCATGAACCTGGGAGGCGAAGCTTACAGTGAGCTAAGATCGTGCCCCACTGCACTCCAGCCTGGGTGACAGAGCGAGACTCTGTCTCAAAAAAAAAAAAAAAGGCCGGGCTCGGTGGCTCAAGCCTGTAATCCCAACACTTTGGGAGGCCGAGACGGGCGGATCACGAGGTCAGGAGATCGAGACCATCCTGGCTAACACAGTGAAACCCCGTCTCTACTAAAAACTACAAAAAAAACTAGCTGGGCAAGGTGGTGGCGCCTATAGTCCCAGCTACCCAGGAGGCTGAGGCAGGAGAATGGCGTGAACCCGGGAGGCGGAGCTTGCAGTGAGCTGAGATCCAGCCACAGCACTCCAACCTGGGTGACAGAGCAAGACTCCGTCTCAAAAAAAAAAAAAAAAAAAAAAAAAAAACAAAAAACTAGCCGTGCGAGGTGGCGGGCGCCTGTAGTCCCCAGCTACCCCAGAGGCTGAGGCAGGAGAATGGTGTAAACCCGGGAGGCGGAGCTTGCAGTGAGCTGAGATCCGGCCACTGCACTCCAGCCTGGGCGACAGAGCGAGACTCCGTCTCAAAAAAAAAAGACAAGCCCCTGTGGGGCCTGAGGTTTGGGGAGGAGGTCTGGCTGTGTGGGTTGACAGGCCCCTGTGTCCTCAGGATGTGGAGCTGGCCGAGCGCCTCAACGCCAGCCTGGCCTTCTTCCTCAGTGACCTTCTGTCCCTGGTGGACCGGGGCTTTGTCTTCAGCCTGGTCCGGGCCCACTACAAGCAGGTAGGAGTGGGCTGGGCAGGGTGGACATGGCATGGATGGAAGGCGGAGCAATGTTGACATTACTGCTGGCCACCCCTCTCCTGCAGGTGGCCACGCGGCTCCAGTCGTCCCCTAATCCAGCGGCCCTGCTGACCCTGCGCATGGAATTCACCCGCATCCTATGCAGCCATGAGCACTACGTGACCCTCAACCTCCCCTGCTGCCCCCTGTCGCCCCCAGCCTCGCCCTCCCCCTCTGTGTCCTCCACCACCTCCCAGGTGGGTTGGCTTCACTTCTGCCTCCTCTCTTTGACCTACAACCTCTCACCTTCAGTCCATCTCCTATGGTTCTCTCATCTCTGTCCCTTTCACAGTAGACCACTGCCTAGGTGAACTGATCCCTTGTTTGACTTTTGACCTCTGACCCTTCACCTCTCCTGTCATTCTCAGCAATTTCCCAGAAGGACTAATTTCTGATTTCTCTCCCCTAAATCCTAACTCCCAGCCCAGTGTTCCATGTGCCATTTCTCAGTCCTCTGACTTTTGACCCCATGCCCTGTTACATCACAGATGGGTTAACGTCCGCCTCTCATTTCTGGCCTTGAAACCCATACCCGGCCGGGCGCGGTGGCTCAAGCCTGTAATCCCAGCACTTTGGGAGGCCGAGACGGGCGGATCACGAGGTCAGGAGATCAAGACCATCCTTGCTAACCCGGTGAAATCCCGTCTCTACTAAAAATACAAAAAACTAGCCGGGCAAGGTGGCGGGCGCTTGTAGTCCCAGCTACTCCGGAGGCTGAGGCAGAAGAATGGCGTGAACCCGGGAGGCGGAGCTTGCAGTGAGCTGAGATCCGGCCACTGCACTCCAGCCCGGGCGACAGAGCAAGACTCCGTCTCAAAAAAAAAAAAAAAAAAAAGAAACCCATACCCACTGTCATCTCCAGATGACTTAACGTCAACGTCAGTCTCTCATCTGTGGCTATTAGCACCATGATTTCTGTCACCTCCAAGATGGCTTTAATGGTGACCTCCCACCTCTGACCCTTGACCGCTGGCATCCCCTATTTTTACCCCACTCTCTGCAGAGCTCCACCTTCTCCAGCCAAGCCCCGGACCCCAAGGTGACCAGCATGTTCGAACTGAGTGGACCATTCCGGCAGCAGCACTTCCTAGCTGGGCTCCTGCTGACAGAGCTGGCGCTGGCCCTTGAACCTGAGGCTGAGGGGTGAGCAGAGGTCCTGTCTAGCCCCAGGGCAGGTGGGACAGTTCAGGAGCCATGTCCACCCTGTCCTGAGCACCCCATTACCCCACAGGGCATTTCTGTTGCACAAGAAGGCCATCAGTGCTGTGCACAGTCTGCTATGTGGCCATGACACTGATCCCCGCTACGCAGAGGCCACCGTGAAGGCTTGTGTGGCTGAGCTGTACCTGCCACTGCTATCAATTGCACGGGACACCTTGCCACGGCTACATGACTTTGCTGGTCAGTGGGCCAGGGAAGGATGGGCTCACATGACCCAGGGACTTGGTCACAGAAGGCACAGGATAGTAAAGGTGGGAGAACACAGTCAGGGATATAGGTATAGGCATTAGGATTAGCAGAGCAGGTTAAAGTGCTAGAACAGACTAGTCAAGTTATAACATCTCTGAGCCTCAGGTTTCGCCCCTGTAATGGGGACAGTAATAACACCAACTACTTCATAAGGTTATATGAAAATGTGCGGGGCTGTAGTACTGAGATACTGTCAGCCTACAATAGATGGGAAATATTATTGTACTATTATTTTCTTTTTTTGAGATGGAGTCTCACTCTGTCGCCCAGGCTGCAGTGCAGTGGCACGATCTCAACTCACTGCAAGCTCCGCCTCCCAGGTTCACGCCATTCTCCTGTCTCAGCCTCCCAAGTAGCTGGGATTACAGGCGTCTACCACCACGCCCAGCTAATTTTTTGTAATTTTAGTAAAGATGGGATTTTGCCACGTTGGCCAGGCTGGTCTCGAACTCCTGACCTCAGGTGATCCACCCCCCCCACCCCCCGGCCTCCCAAAGTGCTGGGATTACAGGTGTGAGCCACCGTGCCTGGCCGTGAGGGAAGACTTCTGAAATTTGAGACGGGGACAGCACTTACCAAGGCTTTATCTTTTTCTCCCTCTGTCCTTCCCTGCCAGAGGGTCCAGGTCAGCGGTCAAGACTGGCCTCAATGCTTGACTCAGATACAGAAGGCGAAGGGGACATTGCGGGTACCATCAACCCCTCTGTGGCCATGGCCATTGCTGGTGGCCCCCTAGCCCCTGGCTCCCGGGCCAGCATCTCCCAGGGGCCGCCAACGGTGAGTAGGGAGGCTTGTCCCCATAGACATCATCCCCTTGGAATGAGAGAAGCCAGGTATCAAGAAACAGATTGGCCAGGATTCATCTCACATGGAGAAAATGGAAATTGACTTTGATTACTCTCTGGCCCCAGGCTTCTCGCGCAGGCTGTGCCCTCTCTGCTGAGTCAAGCCGGACCTTGCTGGCGTGTGTGCTGTGGGTGCTGAAAAATGCCGAGCCGGCGCTCCTGCAGCGCTGGGCCACTGACCTGACACTCCCCCAGCTGGGACGTCTCTTGGACTTGTTGTACCTCTGCCTGGCTGCCTTCGAGTACAAGGTTCGAGGGTGTCGGCAGGAGATAATGGGGGAGGCAGGCTAAAGATGTATCCAGGGACCCAGGGTGCTGCAGGCTGAGTGGGAAGGGGTGGACTGTCTTTGTGCAGAGGCAAGGAATAAAGTCAGAAATGCCTTTGTGAATAGAATTTGGAAGGTGGAGGCCGGGCACAGTGGCTCATTCCTATAATCCCAGCACTTTGGGAGGCTGAGGCAGGTGGATCACCTGAGGTCAGGAGTTCAAGACGAGCCTGGGCAACATGGTGAAACCTTGTCTCTACTAAAAATACAAAAAATTAGCTGGGTGTGGTGGCACGTGCCTGTAGTCCCAGCTACTCGGGAGGCTGAGGCAGGAGAATCGCTTGAACCTGGGAAGTGGAGGTTGCAGTAAACTGAGATCACACCACTACACACCAGCCTGGGCAACACAGTGAGGCTCCATCTCTGAAAAAAAAAAAAAGAAAGAAAGAAATTTTTTTTTAAAAGGCCTGGTGCAGTGGCTCACACCTGTAATCCCAGCACTTGAGGAAGCCAAGGCAGGCAAACTGCATGAGCCCACGAGTTTGAGATCAGCCTGGGCAGCATGGTGAAACCCCATCTCTACAAAAAAATACAAAAATTACCTGAGCATGGTGGCCCATGTAGTCCCAGCTACAGAGGTGGCTGAGGTAGATTGCTTGAGCCCAGTAGGTGGAGGTTGCAGTGAGCACTTTTTGGTAAGTGCTAAGAATTGAGAGGAAAAAGGTAAACTGTCTTTAAGCATAGGGGCCTGGAAGTGAGAAAGAGCACAGAGTAAGGGATGGGGCCAGCCAAGGCCCCACCGAAAAGAGCAGTCAACCTTGAACCCCAGTTCTCTGTCCCCACGCAGGGGAAAAAGGCCTTTGAACGCATCAACAGCCTCACATTCAAAAAATCGCTGGATATGAAGGCACGTCTAGAGGAAGCCATCCTGGGCACCATCGGAGCGCGACAAGAAATGGTTCGGCGAAGTCGTGGTAAGAGGGTGACGTAGCCACGTGTCCCCATCCCACCAGCTGCTCCCACCTTGTGTCAAGGGACTCCATGAAGGGGGCCATCCCTAGCTAACTTTCTGCCTCACATTTCCTGGAGAGAAGTCCATGCGTCATCACCGTACACGTGCGCCTGTGCGTCCCCATCTGTCACTCGTGTCTGCCCCGGTGCGTCCACCCGGCAGGCTTCTGCTCCACCCAGTGCCCCTCATGGGTCAGCCCACCTGACTATCTTCATGCCTGTGCATTTCTCCTGATGTTCACGTGTGCCTGTGTTTTTACGCATCTGTGATCATGCGCCCATGTGTCTCAGAGAGGAGCCCGTTTGGGAATCCAGAGAACGTGCGCTGGCGGAAGAGCGTCACACACTGGAAGCAAACCTCAGACCGCGTGGACAAGTAGGTGTGGGCAAGAGGGAGTCTGCTGAATTCAGAACAGTTCAGGCCGAGGCGGGAGGATTGCTTGAGTCCAGGAGTTCGAGATCAGCCTGGGCAACATAGTGAGACCCTGTCTCTACCAAAAATTTAAAAATTAGCCAGGCATGGTGGCATGTGCCTGTGGTCCCAGCCACTCATGAGACTGAGGTGGGAGAATGACTTGAGCCTGGGAGGTTGAGGCTGCAGTGAGCTGTGATCACACCGCCGCACTCCGGCCTGGGCATTCGAACAAGACCCTGTCTCAGAAAACAAAAACAAAAACAAAAAACAACAGCTTCCAGGGAGCCAGAGCCCCCTGGGTTGCCAGGGGAAGGAGAGAGCTCAGCCATGGAGTAGGATCTTGCCCTGAGTGGGCCCCCAAGACCTCCCTTCCCCTTCCAGGACCAAGGATGAAATGGAACACGAGGCCTTGGTGGAAGGGAACCTGGCAACCGAGGCAAGCCTAGTAGTTCTGGACACACTGGAGATCATCGTGCAGGTAGGGCTTGATCCAGCATCTGCTTTGGCTCTGAGCCCAACTGCAGTGCCCTGTGATCCCTGGCTCCATAATCCCTCTCCTTCCCTTTCCCTATCACCACCCTAGGCTCTAACACCTGGATTTCTGACCCCCTCCCCTCCAGACGGTGATGCTTTCAGAAGCCCGGGAGAGCATCTTAGGGGCAGTGCTGAAGGTTGTGCTGTACAGCCTGGGTAGTGCCCAGAGTGCCCTCTTCTTGCAGCATGGCCTGGCCACCCAGAGGGCCCTTGTGTCCAAGGTAAGCACCACTCAACAACCATGATTCTTAGAAAAACAGTAGAAGCTCTAGGCTGGACACAGTGGCTCATGCCTATAATTCCAGCACTTTGGGAGGCTGAGGTGGGAGGATTGCTTGAGGCCAGGAGTTTGAGACCAGCCTGGCCAACATAGAGAGGCCCGTCTCTACAAAACATTTTAAAATTAGCTAGGACTAGGCATGGTGGCTCACACCTGTAATCCCAGCACTTTGGGAGGCTGAGGCAGGAAGATGATGTGAGCCTAGGAGTTCGAGACCAGCCTGGGCAACATGGTGAGACCCTGTTTCTACAAAAAAATTAATTGAGTGTGGTGGCATGCGCCTGTGGTCCTAGCTACTCGGAAGGCTGAGGATCACTTGAGCCCGGGAGGTCAAGGCTACATGAGCCGTGATCGTGCCACTGGACTCCAGCCTGGGCAACACAGTGAGAGCCTGTCTCAAACAAACAAAAAACAAATGCTAGCCAGGCAGGGTGGTACACACCTGAGATCCCAGCTACTAGGGAGCTACTGGGGAGGCTGAGGCAGGAGGATGGCTTGAGCCTGGGAGTTGTGAGCTGTGATTGTGCCACTGCACTCCAGCCTGGGAGACAAGAGTGAAATACTGTCTCAAAAAAAAGAGAAAAAAAAAAAAGTAGCTCATTCATTGAGCACTTACTGCGTGCTCTGCAACTCCATGGAGTGGACTGCTTTGCTACAGTTTACAGTGGAAGGCAGGCAGGATCAGAGTGGCCAGGTCACTCACCCAGGGTCACACAGCAAGGGGCCTAAACCCAGGTCTGACTCCAAACCCAGTGGTACTTGGCCAAAGAGGACAAAACACAAACCCCTACCCAAGCAGTCCTCATTTGGGCCAGTCCCCTTCTGAGCCAGAACCGGGAGGGGCTGGACAGTGTCTGTCTGGGTCCCTGTGGGCAGTTCCCGGAGCTGCTGTTCGAGGAGGACACGGAGCTGTGTGCTGACCTGTGCCTGAGGCTCCTACGACACTGCGGCAGCCGCATCAGCACCATCCGCACGCACGCCAGTGCCTCGCTGTACCTGCTCATGCGACAGAACTTCGAGATTGGCCACGTGAGTCGGGGCGAGGAGGCATGGTCCACACATGGCTCTGGTCAGGGTGGCCGGCGGGGTCTCAGTGCCATACAGGGAGTGAGGGAGGGGGAGGTAGTCACTGAGCATGATGGGCAGGAGGAGGGCTCAGAACGCAATTGGGGGTCAGATGCCCTGGCTCATTCCTGTAATCCCAGCACTTTGGGAGGCTGAGGTGAGAGGATCACTTGAGGCCGGGAGTTTGAGGCTGCAGTGGGCCGTGATTGTGCCACCACACTCCAGCCTGAGCAAGAGACCTTGTCTCAAAAAAAAAAAAAAAAAATGAGGCCAGGCATGGTGGCTCATGCCTGTAATCCCAACACTTTGGGAAGCTGAGGCAGGTGGATCATCTGAGGTCAGGAGTTCGAGACCAGCCTGGCCAACATGATGAAACCCCGTCTCTACTAAAAATACAAAAATTGGCTGGGCATGGTGGCAGATGCCTGTAATCCCAACTACTTGGAAGGCTGAGACATGAGAATCACTTGAACCTGGGCGGCAGAGGTTGCAGCAGTGAGCCAAGATTGCACCACTGCATTCTAGCCTAAGTGATACAGCGACACACTCAGTCTCAAAAAAAAAAAAAAAGAAAAGAAAAGAAAAAACAACTGAGCACGGTGACTCACACCTGTAATCCCAGCATTTCGGGAGGTCCAGGCAGGTGAATCACTTGAGGTCAGGAGTTCGAGACCAGCCTGGCCAACGTAGTAAAACCCTGTCTCTACCAAAAATACAAAAATTAGCTGGGCATAGTGGCATATGCCTGCAGTTTCAGCTACTCAGGAGGATGAGGCAGGAGAATCGCCTGAACTCGGGAGACGGAGGTTGCAGTGAGCTGAGATCACACCACTGCACTCCAGCCTGGACAACAGAACGAGACTCCATCTCAAAAAAATTAAAAAAAAATAAATAAATAAATAAAGAATGCAAGGGCCATGTCGGCAGGTTGAGCAGACCCTGGTGTGGGGTCTGGGGTCTGAGACTCCCGGCTCCACTTTTCCTCCCATCCCTGCAGAACTTTGCCCGTGTGAAGATGCAGGTCACCATGTCTCTCTCGTCCCTGGTGGGGACAACACAGAACTTCAGTGAAGAGCACCTGCGACGTTCACTCAAAACCATCCTCACCTATGCTGAGGAGGACGTGGGGCTGCGGGACAGCACCTTCGCGGAGCAGGTGACACCTGCTGGATCCCCGTGCCGCCTTCCCTTCGTATAATCCCCGACGCCACCACCTTGGCTCCCTTCACTTCCTAATGCCCTCATTGGCCCCGGATGTTCCCCGGCTCCAGGTCCAGGACCTGATGTTCAACCTGCACATGATCCTGACGGACACGGTGAAGATGAAGGAACACCAGGAGGACCCTGAGATGCTCATTGACCTCATGTACAGGTGAGGCAGGCCAGCCAGCACCTTCAGCCGCACCCACGCCCCAACAGGTGCAGGGAGAACAGGGATAAGAGTAGATGTCTGAGGAGGTGAGGAGGGAGCAGGGGAGCGTACAGTCTCTAACAGAGGCAGGTGAGGGGGACAGGTGAGCAGACAGGTGCGCAGACAGGTGAGGGGGACAGGTGAGCAGACAGGTGGGCAGACAGGTGAGGGGGACAGGTGAGCAGAAATGAGGGCACAAGTAAGGAGAGAACAGGTGAGCAAACAGGTAAAGATGCCAGAAGAATGTACTGACGAGGATGACAGATAAGAGCCAGGACAGGTGAGGGGGACAGGTGAGGTGCCCACAGGTGAAGGGAAATGAGATCCAGAGACTAGACCTGTTGAGGAGTGTAGGAGGGGTGGACGGTGATGGGGATGGGGAACGTGGGGCATATGGGAGGGACAGGTGGATAGACAGGTGAGATGGTGCGCAAGGAAGGGGAAATAGTTCCGGTGACTCAAGTTTCCACAGGTAGAGTCAACTCATGAACGAAGGGTCAAGTGAGAAATGAAAAGGTGAGGCAGGGGAGTGAAGGGACAGACAGGTGAGGGGTTGGATAAGCGAAGAGACAGGTGAATAGAGGAAGCGGGGAGATACTACACAGGTGAGGAGACAAGGAGAGTAGGATGGATGGGTGAGGAGACAGGTAAGTGGGAAGACAGGAAAAGGGTTGGACAGGCAGGTGAGTGGGTGAAGAAATGGACAGGCGAGGACACAAGTGAGGGGATGGACATGTGAAGACATAGGTGACAGGACAGACAGGTGAGGGGATGGACAGGTCAGGAGGTAGAGAAGTCAGGAGGTGGACAGGTGAGGAGACAGGTGAAGGGATGGACAGGTGAGGGGGTGGACAGGTGAGGGATGGACAGACGAGGAGACAGGTGAAGGGACGGACTGGTAAAGAGATGGTCAGATGAGAAGATGAATAGGTGAGGACGTGGACAGATAAGGAGACAGGTGAAGGGATGGCCAGGTGAAATGAACAGGTGAGGGGGTGGACAGGTGAAGAGACAGTGAGGGGATGGACAGGTGAGGGGTAGACAGGTAAAGAGGTGGACAGATGAGGGGATAGACATGTGAAGGGATGGACAGGTAAGAGGGTGGACAGGTGTAGGGATAGAAAGGTGAGAGGGTGGACAGGTGAGGGGATAGACAGGTGAAGGGATGGACAGGTACGGGGATGGGCAGGTGAAGGGATGGACAGGTGAGGGGGTGGACAGGTAAGGGGACGGGCAGGTGAAGGGATGGACAGGTGAGGGAGTGGATAGGTAAGGGGATGGGCAGGTGAAGGGATGGACAGGTGAGGGGATAGACAGGTGAAGAGATGGCCAGATGAGAAGATGAACAGGTGAGGAGGTGGACAGATAAGGAGATAGGTGAAGGGATGGCCAGGTGAGATGAACAGGTGAGGGGGTGGACAGAGGAAGAAACAGTGACAGGATGAACAGGTGAGGGGTGGACAGATGAGGGGATAGACGGGTGACAGGGTGGACATGTGAGGGGATAGGTGAGGGGATAGACAAGTGGGGGATAGGCAAGTGAAGGGATGGACAGGTGAGAGGGTGGACAGGTGAGGGACGGACAGGTGAGGGGATAAACAGGTGAGGGTGGACAGGTGAGGGACGGACAGGTGAGGGGATAAACAGGTGAGAGGGTGGACAGGTGAGAGGGTGGACAGGTAAGGGGATGGGCAGGTGAAGTGACGGACAGGTGAGGGGATGGACAGGTGAGTGAGTGGACATGTGAGGGGATACACAGGTAGGATAGACAGGTGAGGGGGTAGACAGGTGAGGGGGTAGACAGGTGAGGGGATAGGCAAATGAGGGGATAGACAGGTAGGACAGGTGAGAGGTGGACAGGCGAGAGGGTGGACAGGTGAGAGGTGGATAGGCGAGAGGGTGGACAGGTGAGGGATGGGCAGGTGAGGGGTGGGCAGGTGAGGGATGGACAGGTGAGGGGTGGACAGGTGAGGCAATAGACAGGTGAAGGGATGGAGAGATGAGAGGGTGAACAGGTGAGGGGTGGACAGGTGAGAGGGTGGGCAGGTGAAAGGGTGGACAGGTGAGAGGGTAGACAGGTGAGGGGTGGGCAGGTGAGGGATGGACAGGTGAGGGGTGGAAATGTGAGGCGATAGACAAGTGAAGGGATGGACAGGTGAGAGGGAGGACAGGTAAGGGGATAGACAAGTGAAGGGATGGACAGGTGAGGAGTGGACAGGTGAGGGGATAGACAACTGAAGAGATGGACAGGTGAGGGATGGGCAGGTGAGAGGGTGGATAGGTGAGGGGGTGGACAGGTGAAGGGATAGATAGGTGAGTAGGGTACAGGTAAGGAGACTGACTGGTCAGTGGGAGACGGCAGGACAAGTAAGGAGAAAGATGACTAAAGGAATATGTAAGGTAGGCAGGGGAGGAGACAGGTGAAGACAGATGACTGGCCAGCAGGAGAGAAAATAGACGAAGAGGAAGACAGGTGAGGGATGGCCAGGTGACGGAATGAGTGAGGGGATGGGGTACAGGTGAGGAGACTGGCTGGTCCTTGGGGCAGATATGGGGTAACCAGCGAAGGGGGTGGACAAGTGGGAGGCAGGTGGGGAGGACCAGGTGAGTCCCCTCCTCACATCCCCCCTCACCTGGACTCCAGAATTGCCCGGGGCTACCAGGGCTCGCCAGACCTGCGGCTGACCTGGCTGCAGAACATGGCCGGGAAGCACGCGGAACTGGGCAACCATGCTGAGGCCGCCCAGTGCATGGTGCATGCGGCCGCCCTCGTGGCTGAGTACCTCGCCCTGCTTGAGGACCACCGCCACCTGCCCGTGGGCTGCGTTTCCTTCCAGGTGAGAGGCCAGGGGGCGGCAGGCGGTGGGCAGCACTTGTGCAGTGGGGATGAGGGTTTGATGCCATCTCTTCCGCCCCAGAACATCTCATCCAACGTGCTAGAGGAGTCCGCCATCTCCGACGACATCCTGTCGCCTGACGAGGAGGGCTTCTGCTCCGGAAAGCACTTCACTGAGCTGGGGCTGGTAGGGTTGCTGGAACAGGCAGCCGGCTACTTCACCATGGTGAGGCCTTGGGGACTGGGTGCAGGAGAGGGGGCTCGGGCCAGGGAGGCACCATCAGATCTGCTTCCTAGACCCTTCCAGCAGGGGATTTAGAAAGAAGGAGAACTGGCCAGGTGCGGTGGCTTACATCTGTAATCCCAGCACTTTAGGAGGCTGAGGCAGGCAGATCATGAGGCCAGGAGTTCAAGACCAGCCTGGCCAGCATGGTGACACCCTGTCTCTACTAAAAATACAAAAATTAGCCAGGTGTGGTGGCACGCAGCTGTAATCCCAGCTACTCGGGAGGCTGAGACAGGAGAATCACTTGACCCAGGGAGGCAGAGGTTGCAGCGAGCCGGGATTGCGCCACTGCACTCCAGCCTGGGCGACAGAGTGAGACTGTCTCAAAAAAAAAAAAAAAAAAAAAAAAGCAAGAAGGAGAATTGGGTTTCTCAGAGGCCCTGTTACTTGCCTATGTCTCCATGAGACCCTTGATGCAGGCTTGATATAGCAAGCCTTCCATACACTGGAGATGCTTTCAATTTTCCTTTCTTTTCTTTTTTCCTTTCTTGTTTTTTTATTTGTTTGTTTGTTTTTAACAGAGTCTTCTCTTTTGCCCAGGCTGTACAGTGGTGCGATTATAGCTCACTGCAGCCTCGAACTCCTGAGCTCAAGCAATCCTCCCACCTCAGCCTCCCAAGTAGGTGGGACTGCAGGCATGTGCAACCATGCCCGGCCAATATTTAAATTATTATATATATTTTTTCTTTGTGATCTTTTGTGAGACAGGGCCTCCATTCTGTCACACAGGCTGGAGTGCAGTGGCGTGATCATGGCTCCCTACAACCTGGGCCTCCAGGGCGGCTCAGGTGATTCTCCCACCCTGGCCTCCTGAGTAACTGGACTACAGGCATACGTCACTACAATAATTGTTTGTATTTTTTTGTAGAGATGGGGTTTTGCCATGTTTCCCAGGCTGGTCTTGAACTTCTGAGCTCAAGTGATCTGCCTGCCTCAACCTCCCAAAGTCATGGGATTACAGGTGTATGCCACTACACCCTGCCAATTTTTAATTTTTTTATAGAGAGGGAGTCTTACTATGTTGCTCAGGCTGGTCTCAAACTCCTGGCCTCACTCAATCCTCCCACCTAAGCCTCCCAAGTAGCTGGGACACCCAACATCTCTTGAAACTTTCTATATTAAAATAAAAATGGGTCGGGTGCGGTGGTGCATGCCTGTAATCCCAGCACTTTGGGAGGCTGAGGCAGGAGGCTCACTTGAGGCCAGGAGTTTGAGACCAGCCTGGGCAACATGGCAAAACCCTGTCTCTACAAAAAATACAAGAAACTAGCTGGGTGTGGTGGCATGCACCTATAGTCCCAGCTACTCAGGAAGCTTGAAGCGGAAGGATCACTGGAGCCCAGGAGGTTGGAGCTGCAATGAGTTGTAATCGTGCTGCTGTACTCCAATGTACGTGACAGAGTGAAACCGACATGTCTCAAAAAATAAATAAAGATTTGGGATATTCACATGCATCTTCAAGTTGGAGAAGCTCCAGCTTAAAGCAAATCCCAGGCTGGACGCAGTGGCTCACTCCTGTCATCCCAGCACTTTGGGAGGCCGAGGCGGTTGAATCACCTGAGGTCAGGAGTTCAAGACCAGCCTGGCCAACATGGGGAAACCCCGTGTCTACTAAAAATACAAAAATTAGCCGGGCATGGTGGCAGGCATCTGTAATCCCAGCTACTTGGGAGGCTGAGGCATGAGACTCGCTTGAACCCAGGAGGCGGAGGTTGCAGTGAGCTGAGATCATGCCACTGCACTCCAGCCTGAGGGACAGAGCAAGGCTCTGTCTCAAAAAAAAAAAAAAAGCACATCCCAGTTATTTTCCCACCACTCCCACAAGTACCTGCTGTGCACCCCTTCCTGATAAAGACCCTTTTACAAAACTCATATCCCACGTGGCCAAGTTAATGGTCATCCTTTAATGTCATTAATGTCATTTCATTGCACTCTGTATTTAGATGTCCCAGATCATCTCTGATGTATCTTTTTTGGGGTTACTTGGTTTGAATCAGAATCCAATAAGGGCCCACAATGGCTGTGGCTGATCTGTATCCTAAGTCTTTTTTTTTTGAGACAGGGTTTTACTCTCTCACCCAGGTTGCAGTGTGCAGCCTGGCTCACTGCAGCCTCAATGTCCTGGGCTCAGGTGATCCTCCCACTTCAGCCTCCCGAGTAGCTGGGACTATAAATGCACACCACCACACCCAGCTAATTTTTTTTCTTTGTTAATTTTTTTTATTTTTTTAAAGAAATGGGGTCTTGCTATGTTGCCCAGGCTGGGTTTGAACTCTGGGACTCATGCAACCCTCTCGTCTCAGCCTTCCAAAGTGCTGGGATTACAGGCATGAGCCAACATGCCCGGCAACTGATTTTCCACTGCTGAAAAGGAGTTTTCTTCTCTAGTTTGCTTGTTTGTATGAGGGCAGGTGGTGGCTTCTACATTTGACTTGCAGGAGCCCTGGGGCCTTTGCTCCGTGTGTTTTTCTGGTTTGTGTGGGGCTGGCTGTGTCCATGTGATGTCACTCTACCTGTTTCTCAGTTCCTCACATTTTGGGGAACTGGCATTTACATCTGAGAGCTCAGCGAGATTCAAGGTCACACTTGAAGTCAGGTGTTCCAATGAGATTTCTTCTGTGGTGCTGGCCCTCTAGTGACACTAGTGACATTGTTTTCTTTTCTTTTCTTTTTTTTTTTTGAGACGGAGTCTCGCTGTGTCACCCAGTGACAAACTCTGCCTCCCGGGTTCACGCCATTCTCCTGCCTCAGCCTCCTAAGTAGTTGGGACTACAGGCGCCCGCCACCATGCCCAGCTAATTTTTTGTATTTTTATTAGAGACGGGGTTTCACCATGTTAGCCAGGATGGTCTCGATCTCCTGACCTCATGGTCTGCCTGCCTCAGCCTCCCAAAGTGCTGGGATTACAGGCGTGAGCCACTGCATCCGGCTGACAATGTTTTCATTATTGTCACTTTGCTAGATTCTTAGAGACAAAGTCCTCAGAGGAAGGGCCGAATGCGGTGGCTCACGCTTGTGATCCCAGCACTTTGGGAGGCTGAGGAGGGCAGATCACTTGAGGTCGGGAGTTCAAGACCAGCTTGGGCAACATGGAGAAACCCCATCTCTACAAAAAAAAAATACAAAAAAATTAGCTGGGCATGGGCTCAGTGGCTCATGCCTGTCATCCCAGCACTTTGGGAGGCCAAGGCAGGCAGATCACGAGGTCAGGAGTTTGAGACCAGCCTGGCCAACATAGTGAAACCTCGTCTCTAGTAAAAATACAAGTATTAGCCGGGCATGGTGGTGGGCACTTGTAGTCCTAGCTACTCGGGAGGCTAAGGTAGAAGAATCGCTTAAACCCGGGAGACAGAGGTTGCAGTGAGCCAACATCACGCCATTGCACTACAGCCTGGGTGACAGAGCAAGACTCTTGTCTCAAAAAAATAAAAATTAGTCAGGCATGGTAGCAGGCGCCCGTAGTTCCAGCGACTAGGTAGGATGAGGCAGGAGAATTGCTTGAACCCAGGAGGCAGAGGTTGCAGTGAGCCGAGATCATACCGCTGCACTCCAGCCTGGGCAACAGAGCAAGACTCCATCTAAAAAAAAAAAAAAAAAAAAAAAGGCTGGGCGCAGTGGCTCAAGCCTGTAATCCCAGCACTTTGGGAGGCCGAGACAGGCGGATCACGAGGTCAGGAGATCAAGACCATCCTGGCTAATACGGTGAAACCCCATCTCTACTAAAAAATACAAAAAACTAGCCGGGCGACAAGGCAGGCGCCTGTAGTCCCAGCTACTCGGGAGGCTGAGGCAGGAGAATGGCGTGAACCCGGGAGGCGGAGCTTGCAGTGAGCTGAGATCCGGCCACTGCACTCTAGCCTGGGCGGCAGAGCAAGACTCCGTCTCAAAAAAAAAAAAAAAAAAACCCGGGTGGAGGTTAGCGGAAGAAATACCTAGTGTAGGTGACGGGTTGATGGGTGCAGCAAACCACCGTGGCACGTGTATACCTATGTAACAAAACTGCACGTTCTGCACGTGTACCCCAGAACTTCATTATTGTCACTTTGCTGGATTCTTGGAGACGAAGTCCTCAGAGGAAGGGCCAAATGCGGTAGCTCACGCATATCAGAACCAGTATAATAATTTAAAAAAGATTAAAAAATAAAATAATAATAATAATAAAAGATTTTTTAAAAACACACACACACACAAAGGCCTCAGGGGAAGAAACCAGGGGGTGGACACAGGCCTTCTGACAGTCAGCAAACCTCACAGGGTGCCTGTTTTGAGCCAGGCTTGATGCCAGCACCCGCTGGGGGTGAGGGGCATATTATCACATGCCAGGAGGCAGTTGGGCATGGAGGTCACGGGCACAGGGCCAGATGGGCTTGTGTTTGGGTCTTGGCCCTGGGGAATGCCTCCATATCTCTGAGACTCACTTTCCTCTTTGAGGAATAGGGAAAAAAAAACTGCTTTTCCCATCAATGAGGGAACACAGATGGGTGAAGTGCAGATGTACATCGTACCTGTGCCATAGAATATTCTTGTTAAAAGTGGTGAAGGGCTGGGAGAGTGGTGGCTCACACCTGTAATCCCAGCTAATCGAGAGGCCAAGGCAGGAGGATCACTTGAGCCCATGAGTTCAAGACCAACCATATATAGTGATATATATAGCAATATAGTGAGACCCTGACTCTACAAAACTAAATAAAATTAGCTGGGCATGGTGGCATGTGCCTGTAGTTCTAGCTGTGTGGGAGGCTAGGGTGGGAGAATCTCTTGAGCCCAGGAGTTGGAGGCTGCAGTGAGCTGTGATTATACCACTACACTCCAGCCTGGGTGATAGAGTGAGACCCTATCTCAAAAAAACAAAACAGATAAGTAGCGGTGAAGACCATGGAGCCCTCTGTGGGAGCTGAGTGGAAAGGCTCAATCCCTATCTGGGATGGGGGTGGTCAGGGTGGGCTTCCTGGAGAAGGTGATCGAGGGTGGGTAGGATGGAGCACAGAGGATCACAAGGGAGATGGGTAGACAGTTTGGGGAATCCTGACCCCACCTCACTCTCAGGGTGGACTCTACGAGGCGGTGAATGAGGTCTACAAGAACCTCATCCCCATCCTGGAAGCCCACCGTGACTACAAGAAGTTGGCCGCGGTGCACGGCAAACTGCAGGAGGCCTTCACCAAGATCATGCACCAGGTGGGCCCAGGACCCCCTCCCCAGACCCCACCCTCAGCCCCACTCCTCATCCCCAGGGATCTGCTGACATTGACCCTTCTCTCCCGACAGAGTTCCGGCTGGGAGGTGAGTCAGCGTCGGTGGACAACCACCTGCCTCTGGGACCCCCATGATGACTGGCCAGCAGCCATCAGTGAACACCAGGGGGCGCTGGAGGAGCATGGCCGCTGGCCATTGGGGCTAGGGCTGTGGCCACAAGGCACCCACCCCATCACTTCCCTCCCTTCCCCAAAAATGCGCCACCCCCGCCCCCCCCCGCCCCAGATCTCGAGGACAGCTTGTGACTCACCCAGCTGGGAGCTCTCCAGAGACACCCCTCCCTCTGCCAGGGCCAGCCTGGTCACTGCAGGGGGGTGGCAGGGTGGCTCTGATTCCCTCATGGTCTCTCTCATCTCTCCCCATCTATCACGTGGCTCTCCCTATCTTGGTATCTCTCTGTCTCTTAGTCTCTATCTCTCCCTGCGTCCCCAGCTTCCAGCCTCCCCCAGGCTCTCCTCTGCTCCTCATTTCTGGTTAATGTGTCCCCCCGCTCCAGCAGCACTCCCCCCAATCCCGCTTCTTCTCTGCTTAGGTCTATTTTTAGGCATCTCCTAGTTTGGGGAGAATGTTCTGGCCAAAGATGGCAGAAACCCAGAGCCCAGGCAGGCAGGCCGGGTGGGAGCTGGGTGGGGAGGGCAGGTCCTCGTCGCCCCCACCCATCTCCCATCTCTGATCTCTCTCCCCACGGAATGATTCTCACGGGGCAGTGATAACCAGGACCCTGGGGGTTGAGGGAACTCTGACCTCTGACCTCTCCCATGACATTGTCTCTCTGTCCCCCACACCTCTGACCCCACCACGTCTGCCCCACCCTCCCCGGATCGGCCTTGGTAAGTGAACATCCAGCCATTCCACTTCCTTTCCAGTCATGGGGTGGTGTTTTGGGGGTGGTAGGGAAGGGGTTCCTTCTTCCAAACTTAGGGCTGGGGACAGGAGCAGGGGAATGCCATGGAACAAGGGAACCAGAGCCTCTGTCCTAGAGTGAGAGACAGCCATCCCCTTCCCTCAGCCACCCAAGCATTTATTGGGCACCTACTGTATATCCATTCTTGCGGGCATTGGGGTACAGGAAGGAGAATGCCCTAGAACAAAGGAGTCAGAGCCTCTGTCCTAGAGTGAGAGGCAGCCATCCTTCTCCTCAGCCATCCAAGCATTTATTGGGTACCTACTGTATACCCTGTCCCATGGGCATTAGGGACACACCTGTGAACAATACAGCCCCAGTCCTAACTTCATATTGTAATCCATGCCCCAATGTTCTCAGAGCCCCCTGCCTGTGCCCATGCCCGGATGTTCTCGTGGTCCTCACACTCCCATCCTGATATTCGAGACCCCTATCTCTGGGGCAGGCAGACCTCCAGCAGGGGCCTCCCGGACAACCACACCCTTTCTCACAGCTCCAGCGCGTGTTCGGGACGTATTTCCGTGTGGGCTTCTACGGCGCCCGCTTTGGCGACCTGGATGAGCAGGAGTTTGTGTACAAGGAGCCATCGATCACAAAGCTGGCAGAGATCTCACACCGGCTGGAGGCATGTCCTTGTGGTGGGGGGTGGAACGGGGCATGGGGCTGCCCTGGGGCGGGAGGAGGGGCTGTCCCTGGGTGGCCCCGAGTCAGCCCTGTGTCTCCAGGAATTCTACACAGAGAGATTTGGCGACGACGTGGTTGAGATTATCAAAGACTCTAACCCTGTGGACAAGTCCAGGCTTGACGCACAGAAGGTGGGTCCCCCGACCATTTCCCCAAAATCCTAGATCCACAGAGACTCCAAGTACTGTTTCCTGGGGACCCTCAAATCCTCTTTCTCTGGGAAACCCCAAATCATATTTCACTGGGGGACCCCAAACCCTATTCCTCAGGGGATTCCCAAACATCCAGACATAGGAAGACCTGGAAATGACAAAGTTCCCAGATCCAGGGCTGCCCAGATCCCCTCTCTCCGGCACAGGGCCTGGGCTGTGCGTGCTGCGGCTGTGGGGCCCTCCTCACACCTGACCCTGCTCCCAGGCCTACATCCAGATCACGTATGTGGAACCGTACTTTGATACCTACGAGCTCAAGGACCGGGTGACCTACTTCGACCGCAACTATGGGCTTCGCACATTCCTGTTCTGCACGCCCTTCACGCCGGATGGGCGCGCACACGGGGAGCTGCCTGAGCAACACAAGCGTAAGACGCTGCTTAGCACCGACCACGCCTTCCCCTACATCAAGACTCGCATCCGTGTGTGCCACAGGGAGGAGGTGGGTGGGGACCCTGGGCCTGGAGGGGTGGGGAGGTGAGGGGACAACAGACCCTGGGAGGGGAGGGGAGGAAAGGGGAGGGGAAGACACAGGGACCCAGACCCAAGGTGGCCCATGGATCTCAGACACAGAGAGGAGTGGCACAGGGACCCTAGACCAGGTCCCCAGGGAGGGGAGGGGAGGAGACTAGACCCAGGGAGATCTGGGAGGCAAGATACAGGGACCCCAGACCCAGTGTGGCCCAGAGATTCCAGACCCAGAAAGAGGAGGCAGAGGGAGCCCAGATCTAGGAAGGCCCAGGGAGGAGAGGTGTGGCCCAGGAAGAGACCCAGGTACCCCAGAACTGGGCTGAGAAGATATGGAGACCCCGAATTCCAATCTCTAAACTGAAACCTCTACCTCCAGACCCAGGAGGACCCAGGGATTCTAGACTCACAAAGGGGAGGCACAGGGACTCCAAATCTAAGAAGGCCCAGGGAGGAGACGCCAAGGGATCCCAGACCCAGAGAGGAGAGGTGTGGACACGCTAGACCCAGAAATTGGCTCATGTACCCCAGAACCAGGTTGGGGACCCCAAACTCCAACTTCCAGTCTCAAACCTCTACCTCCAGACCCAAGGAAGTCTGAAGACCCCAGATGTAAAGCCACTAAACCCCAGGGCACCAGACCCAGCAGACCCAAGGCTGGACCCCCCCCGAGTCAGATCCAGGAAGGACCCCAGATTCTGGTCATTGCCTGGGTTCTTGGACCCCTCTTGCTCCCAGTGGGGTCTGAGCTGCCCCCGACTGGCTTCGATCAGGACCTCCTCAGGCCCCAGCGAGTGCACACCCCTCCCCTCACCCCATAGACGGTGCTGACACCGGTGGAGGTGGCTATCGAGGACATGCAGAAGAAAACACGGGAGCTGGCCTTTGCCACTGAGCAGGACCCACCAGATGCTAAGATGCTACAGATGGTGCTTCAGGGCTCCGTGGGGCCCACCGTGAACCAGGCACGGCTGGTGGAAGGGGGATGCAGGCCACACGGGGGACTCCAGGTGCCATGCAGGCTGGCTCACCAGTCCCTCTCACCCCACAGGGTCCCCTGGAGGTGGCCCAAGTGTTTTTAGCAGAGATCCCGGAAGACCCCAAGCTCTTCCGGCATCACAACAAATTGCGGCTCTGCTTCAAGGACTTCTGCAAGAAGTAGGCGCAAAACCCCCCAGGAGGGGTCTCGTGCCTGCCTAACCTGCACAGACCTGCTCTCTGCCCACCTGATCTCTGCATGGCTCCCCCATCTGCCCGATTCCCATTAAGTCCACTCTCCCAACCTGACCTCCTATTGCGGGTCTTTCTGCAGGCCTGGCCCCGCCTAACGGATGCCCCCACCCCTAGTCTTGCTTTCAGTCCTATGTGCAAGTCACTTAGCATCTCCCACCCTCTGGCCCTCAGATGTGAGGATGCGCTGCGGAAAAATAAGGCCCTGATTGGGCCGGACCAGAAGGAGTACCACCGCGAGCTAGAGCGCAACTACTGCCGCCTGCGGGAGGCTCTGCAGCCCCTGCTTACCCAGCGCCTGCCCCAGCTGCTGGCGCCCACCCCACCTGGCCTCAGGTGCCTGACCTGCTGCCCCCATCCTAGAGACTACAGAGGGAATGCAGAGGCAGACCAGGACAGATACAGGATAGGGGCTATTGTACACATACACAGCAACATGTTTCCTGTCCTGGTAGCTTGGACTTTGTTCGACTTTGTTTTGTTCCTGGTTTTTTTTTTTTGAGAGAGTCTCCGTCTGTCGCCCAGGCTGGAGTGCAGTGGTACAATCTCAGCTCACTGCAACCTCCACCTCCCAGATTCAAGTGATTCTCCTGCCTCAGCCTCCTGAGTAGCTGGGATTACAGGCATCCGCCACCACACCTGGCTAATTTTTTGTATTTTTAGTAGAGACAGGGTTTCACCATGTTGACCAGGCTGGTCTCGAACTCCTGACCTCAGGTGATCCACCCGCTTTGCCCTCCTAAAGTGCTGGGATTATAGCATGAGCTGCTTCAACTTTGCATAAGCGTCTGAATAAGTCATCCAGATGTACAAAGGCAGGGCAGGCTCTGAGCCGTCATTTCCCAGATACATGAATTCATCTTTCTGAGCCTCAGTTTCTACATCTGTAAAATGGGGATGATTCATACCTTCCGTGGTGGACTACAAGAGAGAATCTGAGAATCCCACAGCAGGATCAGGGACAGGAGAGACCCCAGAAGGATCCTCGGAGGAAGAGGATGAGGATGTGGGCTGGGAGGTCTATGGAGTTGGGGGCCCCATGGCCATGCTGACCCACCCTCATTCTTTTCCCAGGAACTCCTTGAACAGAGCAAGTTTCCGAAAGGCAGACCTCTGAGCCCACAAGGACCAAAGCTGCACCTAGAGGAACCAGCAGCCGGGCCTCAGCTGTCTGTGCTACGAGGGGAGTCTCCCCTGGTGCCCACTGGGCCATGGGGTGACCACATTGTACTTGGTGCTGGGCCCTTTGCCTCTGTGTCCCCATCTGTACGCACTGATGCTTCCTCCCTTTTTTAATTTAAAATGGTTTTTATAAGCAACCTGTGCCATGTAGAGCAGTCACTAGGGGCTGGGTCACATGCTCATGACATGCTCACAGTCCACTGCCCCACATCCACACATCCCTGCATCACCAGTGGAGACACCAAGAACATACTGGGTGCCAGGGACAGCGTGGTGACAACAGACACAAATTCCTGCCCTTGTGGAGCTGACATTCTAGCAGGGAAGGCAACACACAAATAATGTCACATGCCTACGGGGAATAATAATACCTGGTTCGTGTTTGTTTGTTTTTAACAGACAGGCTCTCTCAGTCCCCCCAGGCTGGAATGCAGTGTCACAATCATAGCTCACTGCAGCCTCAAACTCTGTGGCTCAAGCCTCCTGAGTAGCAGGGATTATAGGCACATGCCATTATGCCTGGCTTTTCTTTTTTTTTTCATACGGAGTTTCGCCCTGTCACCCAGTCTGCAGTGCAGTGGCGCAATCTCGGTTCACGGCAACCTCCACCTCCCAGATTCAAGTTATTCTCGTACCTCAGCCTCCCGAGTAGCTGGGATTATATATGTGCACCACCATGCCTGGATAGTTTTTGTATTTTTTGTTGTTGTTGTTGTTGTTGTTGTTTGTTTTTTCTTTTTTGAGAAGGAGTCTCGCTCTGTCGCCCAGGCTGGAGTGCAGTGGCCGGATCTCAGCTCACTGCAAGCTCCGCCTCCCGGGTTTAGGCCATTCTCCTGCCTCAGCCTCCCAAGTAGCTGGGACGACGGGTGCCCACCACCTCACCTGGCTAGTTTTTTGTATTTTTTTAGTAGAGACGGGGTTTCACCGTGTTAGCCAGGATGGTCTCGATCTCCTGACCTCGTGATCCGCCCGTCTCGGCCTCCCAAAGTGCTGGGATTACAGGCTTGAGCCACCGCGCCCGGCCTAGTTTTTGTATTTTTAATAGAGACGGGGTTTCACCATGTTGGCCAGACTGGTCTTGAACTCCTGACCTCAGGTGATCCACCTGCCTCAGCCTCCCAAAGTGCTGGGATTACAGGTGTGAGCCATTTCTTGGCCCCAGGTGGTTTTTTTTAATTTTGTTTTTTGTAGACATGGGGCCTTGTCATATTGCCAAAGCTGGTCTCCAACTCCTTGGCTCAAATAATCCGCCCACCTTGGCCTCCCAAAGTGCTGCGATTACAGGCATGAGCCACTGCGCCTGGCCTAATTTTTTTTCACTTAAAATTTTTTTTTGTAGAGACAGGGTCTTGCTACGTTGCCCAGGCTGGTCTCGAACTCCTGAGCTCAAGCAGTCCTCCTGCCTCGGCCTCCCTAAGTGCTGAGATTACAGGTGTGAGCCACCTCACCGGCCTAATAATATTTATTAAGCCCTTGCTGAGTGGCTGGCTGTGTACTAAAGGGCTCCCAGAAAGATCTCTGCAAAAGTTGGACACTCCATTTATGAGACTTTTTAACCCGAGGGACCTCCTTCCTAATGGTTAGGCCCCACCCCAACGGTTACTGAAACTTCTCAACACTCCTATCAGGTAGCTAACATGATCATCACCATTTTACAGATGGGCAAACTGAGGCACAGAGCAGCAAGCTTGGTGGGTCTGGGATGGGAGTCCAGGTCTGGCTGGCTCCGGCGCCCAGGCCTGTGCAGCCTCCCCTCTCGCGCGGCGGTCACGCCACCGTGTGCCAGGCTTGCGCTGGGCCGCGTCCAGCCCTGGGCCTCCTGGGGGAAGGGTGACCTCCCGCCGCCGCGCCCCCCCGCGCGCCCTCCCGGAGCTGGGCCCCGGCCAGCTCCACCCCCTCCCGCCGCCGAGCCGTTCCGCCCCCCGCAGCGGCCCAGGGACAGCCGGCGGTAGGGGGAGGCCGGCGGTGGGGGGACCCTGCTTTAGGGACTTAGGGAGGAAGGAAGGACGAGGCCGGACACCCCGCCGCGCACACACACACCTGCTGTCCAGGTGAGATCCAGTCTCCAACCAGCGTCTCTGCATCCCCACCCCCCACCGCGGCCTGGGCGCCCGGGCGGCGGGAGGGGGCGGGGCCGACTGGAGGGGCGGGGCCAGCAGAAGGGGGCGTAGTGCGGGCGGAGCCACCTCCGAGGGCCGGGCGCCCAGGCGGCGGCGCGCTCGAGGACGCTCGGGCGGCGGGACGCAGGGAAGGCAGCGGCCGGAGCGCGCAAGGCGAGTGGGACCTGGGGCTGGGTAGGGGTTCAAGTCCGGTTCGGGGATCGAGTGTGCACCGCCCCCACACCTACTACCCTACCCCCCCGCCTCCAACCCCGGGACACGACCTCGCTGGTCTCAACGAGCCGCTGCCTCCAACTCCACCTTCTGTGCCCAAACTTTCCAGACTTGGAGTGTCTCTGTTCCCGCGTCCCTGCTCCCTCCCTGTCTATGACCCCATACCCCCATCGATTCCTCCCAGTACCCCCATCGATTCCTCGTGCCCGGCCCGTCTCCCCTGTCCTGGCTCCCCTCTGCCCCCTCTCCCCTGTTTCTGTCCCCCTTTCTTCCTCTGCTCCCCGCCCGGCTCTGCCCCCTCCCCGCACTGTCCCCCCCTCACCCTCCTCCGCGGCCATGCCCCAGGCGGCGGGAAGGCGGCCGGGCGTCCGGCCGGGCTGGGCCTGGGCTTGGCGGCTGGGCCGGCGTGGGGAGCGGCAGCTGTTTGCCATTAGCCGGGGATCCCACAGGCCCCGCCCCCTCCCTGCACGGGGCGGGGTCCTTCTCGTCCCCCACTCCGAGTTTAGGGCGGAAAGACCCCCCCCCGCCCCCGCCACCTCCAAGATGTGCAGGCCGGTCTTGGGTGGTGGGTTGGGGAGACCCGCGCCCCTTCGCTGAGCTCCCTACCTGTCCCCTCTTGTAGGCTGCAGTCTCTCCGTCTGTGTCTTATCCTGTCGCCCCTTCTCCACTTCCCAGGGGTCCCATAGCGAGAGAAGGGTTTCAGCCACAGTCATCCATCTCCCCCACCACACCCCCTCATCTCCTTTCTCTTCCTCTTACTCGGGAGTCGCTGGTCCTGATCGAGGGTGGTCAGATGACTGAGGACCCTCAGACCTCAGTCTCCATTATCTGGGAAACGGGTAGAGAGATCTGGTGTGGAGTCTGGGGGTGGTGACTTGGTGGACATTGGCAGGATCCACCAGGCTTAGGTTCACGTTCAGGCCCAGCTACTTCCCCGTGGCCCCAAGGATCCTAGGCAAGCCACTGTACCTTTCTGTGCCCTCTGCATCCCCTGTCTGTGAAACGGGATGATAACTGCCCATCTTATGGAATTGTCACAACAATTAAAAGAGTTGATGTTAGGCTGGGTGCGGTGGCTCATGCCTGTAATCCCAGCACTTTGGGAGGCTGAGGCGGGCGGATCATCTGAGGTCAGGAGTTTGAGACCAGCCTGACCAACATGGAGGAAACCCCATCTCTACCAAAAATACAAAATTAGCCAGATATGGTGGTGCATGCCTGTAATCCCAGCTACTCAGGAGGCTGAGGCAGGAGAATCGCTTGAACCTGGGAGCCGGAGGTTGCGGTGAGCAAACATCATGCCATTGCACTCCAGCCTGGGCAACAAGAGCAAAACTCCGTCTCAGGAAGAAAAAAAAAAAGAGTTGGTATTATTATTACTGTTACTATACTCTTTGCCTGGCAGCACACTCACTCCCCTGCCCCCCTCTCCCCCTGACTATTCCAATCCTGCTCTACTCCTGCTTGCTGCCTGTATCTCCATCTCTCTTTGGTGGCCAGAAAATATTTTCAATCAGCTTCCTGTTGCTCAGGGGCGAGTCTCCAGGCAAATGGAAAACCAAATTTCCTGCAATTGGTGACCATGTATTCCAGGTGTTGAAAGACAGAGAAGCGAAGACAGAAACGTGGAAAGACAGAGAGAAAGACACGGAGAGAGACGCAGGACAGAGAGGTGGAGAGAGACACAGAGAGACAGAGACGTGGAGAGAGACACAGAGAGACAGAGACGTGGAGAGACACAGAGAGACTTGGAGAGAGACAAAGCAAGACAGGACGGGAGAACAAGGACAAGCTCAGGTGCCCCGGAGCCCCAGCCCTGCCTTCATGCCCAGCAGGTGCCCTACCTGGCCCATCCTCCCAAGGTACCTGCTGCCCCCGCACTCAAAGGCCAGAAAGGATTAACTGATGGTGGGATGGGCTGGGGCCTCTGCAGCATGATGGCTGGAGGTCAGATAACAAAAAGGACCGGCCAAGTTCAGATGGGTTATACTGGGGACAAAAGAGCCCTGGCCAGCCTCCAGGGCTGAGGGGGGTTTAATGAGAGGCTCTGATTGTCCCTCCCTTTTGCAGCCTCTAGGCGCCCCGTCTTACTTCCTCCCCTCCACCCCCAGGACTTCCTGGGCCTCCACCCAGCCCTCTATCCCTACTGCGCCCCTAAGCCTGGACACATCCTAGGCGGGCAGGAAGTTCTGTGTAGCCCGGCAGTGAAATTGTTTATTTTTAGAGAAAATTGTTTCCATAAAGGGGAAAGGCTTCACTCCTAGCTGCCTCCCCAACTTTCCCTACCCCTTCCCCCCGACCTAGTCCAGGCCTGACCCAGCTCTCAGCTTTGGGGTCACTGGGGGTCCCCTTCGCCATACTTTGCTTCTCTTTGTTCCCCTCCATCTCTGTCTCCTCAGATCCTTGCAGGAAGACGAGGTTCCCGTCTTCCCCAACCCCTTAGCGCCTCAACCCCCATCCTTCCCTGTGGCCAGCTCCAGGCCTGGGCTGAGGGGAGGGGGTGCAGGAAGGGTGGGGCCTGTTGGGCTTGGGGCCCCCCAGCCCCAGAGCTATGTGGAGGCCGGGCTGTGGGAACAGCTGGAGCCTGTCCAGGGGCTGGACAGATGTTCATGCAGGCAGTGAGGTTTGGTTTCTTTGTTCCAGACCTGCGGTGTGGGGGGGAGCCCTTCCACAGCCAGGCCGGGTGTGCGTCTATGAGTGGGTCCCAGACCTGGGTGGGGGGTTGGGTGAGCCAGCTGTGGAGGGGACTGGCCCCATCTCCTTCCCTCCCCCTACAGACTCCTAACTCCTGGCGCCATGGTTCCCTTTCCCCAGGTAAGCCTCAGTCAGTGCTGCAGGCAGTCTGACTCGTAGTCCCTCAAGTGACTTCCAAGGAGCATCTGCAGACAAGAAGATGGCCCAAGTCCTGCACGTGCCTGCCCCCTTCCCAGGTCAGGGGACTCAGGGAAGAGGGCCCTGCCCTGGGGAGCTTCAGTTCTGGAGGCCTGAGGGGCCGGGGACTCTGCCCTGGGGACTTTGAGGGTGGGACACAGCCCAACAATTAGAGGTCTGAGGCAGGAGGCAGAGTCCTGCCCCGGGTGTCTGATGGGGAGGCACAGCCCTGCACTGGGAGGGTCTGAGAGCAGACGTGGTTGAGTACCAGCTGGGCTCCCATCTCTTGGGCAAATAAACCCCAACTCTCCCCAGGCATGTCTTCACCCTGAGTATGGGGATAAGAGGATTCAAAGGTCCTGGTGTTTCTCCCACCCCCAGGGACCCCTGGCCCGGCCTCCCCGCCTGCCTTCCCTGCCAAGGACCCCGATCCACCCTACTCTGTGGAGACCCCCTATGGCTACCGCCTGGACCTGGACTTCCTCAAATACGTGGACGACATCGAGAAGGGCCACACGCTGCGACGCGTGGCAGTGCAGCGCCGCCCCCGCCTGAGCTCGCTGCCTCGTGGCCCTGGCTCCTGGTGGACGTCCACTGAGTCGCTGTGCTCCAATGCCAGTGGGGACAGCCGCCACTCAGCCTATTCCTACTGCGGCCGTGGCTTCTATCCTCAGTATGGTGCTCTGGAGACCCGCAGTGGCTTCAATCCGCGGGTGGAGCGCACACTGCTGGACGCCCGTCGCCGTCTCGAGGACCAGGCGGCCACACCCGCCGGCCTGGGCTCCCTGACCCCCAGTGCGGCCGGCTCGACAGCCTCCCTGGTGGGTGTGGGGTTGCCACCCCCGACGCCACGGAGTTCAGGACTGTCCACGCCGGTGCCTCCCAGTGCCGGGCACCTGGCCCACGTGCGAGAGCAGATGGCGGGTGCCCTGCGGAAGCTACGGCAGCTGGAGGAGCAGGTGAAGCTGATCCCCGTGCTCCAGGTGAAGCTCTCGGTGCTCCAGGAGGAAAAGCGGCAGCTCACAGTGCAACTTAAGAGCCAGAAGTTCCTGGGCCACCCCACAGCGGGCCGGGGCCGCAGCGAGCTCTGCCTGGACCTCCCCGATCCCCCAGAGGACCCAGTGGCACTTGAGACCCGGAGTGTGGGCACCTGGGTCCGAGAACGGGACTTGGGCATGCCCGATGGGGAGGCTGCCCTCACCGCCAAGGTCGCTGTGCTGGAGACCCAGCTCAAGAAGGCACTGCAGGACCTGCAGGCAGCTCAGGCCCGGCAAGCTGACCCCCAGCCCCAGGCCTGGCCACCGCCAGACAGCCCGGTTCGCGTGGATACCGTCCGGGTGGTAGAAGGGCCACGGGAGGTGGAGGTGGTGGCCAGCACAGCCGCTGGCACCCCTGCACAGCGGGCCCAGAGCCTGGAGCCTTACGGGGCAGGGCTGAGGGCCCTGGCAATGCCTGGTGGGCCTGAGAGCCCACCTGTGTTCCGCAGCCAGGAGGTGGTGGAGACGATGTGCCCAGTGCCCGCTGTGGCTACCAGCAACGTCCATATGGTGAAGAAGATTAGCATCACAGAGCGCAGCTGTGATGGAATGGCAGGTAAGCGGTCGCAGGCGGGGAGAATGGCTGGGGGTAGGGGGGCCCTCTTTCTTCCCATGGCTCATCCTGAACCCTCAGAATGCCAGGATCCAGGCGGGGTGCTGTGGCACATGCCTGTAATCCCAGCACTTTGGGAGGCTGAGGCAGGCCTCTTGAGGTCAGGAGTTCAAGACCAGCCTGGCCAATGTGGTGAAACCTCATCTCTACTAAAAATACAAAAATTAGCCAGGTGTGGTGGCACGCACCTGAAACCTCAGCTACTCAGGAGGCTGAGGCAGGAGAATCGCTTGAACCAGGGAAGCAGAGGTTGCAGTGCCTGTAGACCCAGCTACTTGGAAGCTAAGGCGGGAGCATTACTTGAGCCTAGGAGGTCAAGGCTGCAGTGAGCCATGATTGCACCACTGCACTCCAGCTTGGGCAACAGAGCGAGACTCTATCTCTTAATAACAACAACAAGAGATTTGTGCACCTGGATCCAGCCATGCCTGAAGCTGTCATCAGTTACATAACAACACATTTCCTTTTCACTGCTTAAACTGGTCCAAGATTGATTCCTGCCACTTACTGAATAAACAGGGAGGACTTCTGCCTGGTAAACCAACAGCCTTGGGGAACTTTCCCCCAAATACCTCCCGCTTTCTGGATACTGACAAAGTGTCAGTCACCTAATTTCTCTGCATGGTTGCTACAGCCCTGAGGTTGGCTGCACAATTCTCCCCCTTTTGTGGATGACAAGACAGAGACTCTCTAAGAGTTGGAGTGATGTGTCTGGTGGAAGAAAATTAACGAGTGCCTCGTTAATTTTTTTTTATTTTTTGTAGAGACAAAGTCTCATTATGTTGCCCAGGCTGGTCTCAAACTTCTGGGCTCAAGTGATCCTCCTGTCTTGGCCCCCCAGAGTGCAGGGATTACAAGCATGAGCCACCATGCTGGCCTCAGTGCTCAGGTATCATCAGGAATCTAACTTGATGCCTTTCTTTTTTTGTTTACCCTGGGAGCTTCTCTTTCAGGCAGGCAAGGGAAGGTGACCTCACTGCTCCAGGCATCTGTCTGTTCCGTTTAGTGGAGAGGGAGCTCCTTAGTCCAAAGAGCACCAGTAAAAATCCCAGAGGGGGCCCTCATTGGCTGGCCTGGGTCATGTGCCCATTGCTGAGCCAATCACAGTGCAGTGTCCCTGTCTGCCTAGCCATGGACACTGGGGGTAGGGGAGCCCCTCCCAAGCCCTGTGGCCTTTGAGGGAGGAAGGGGGTGCTTCCCAGAGGAAGTACTGAGTCCTGATGCCAGGAAAGGGGATGCTGGCTGTGCAGAATGTCAGCTGCTGGGTTGTCCTGAGGTCCCTGGGAGAAGCCACCCAAATGATTCATAATAATGACAGCTGGGCCGGGCGCGGTGGCTCATGCCTGTAATCCCACACTTTGGGAGGCCGAGGCAGGCGGATGGCTTGAGGCCAGGAGTTCAAGACCAGCCTGGCCAACACAGTGAAACCCTGTCTCTACTAAAAATAACAAAAATCAGCCGGGCATGGTGGCACGCACCTGTAGTCCCTGCTACTCCGGAGGCTGAGGCAGGAGAATCGCTTGAACCTGGGAGGCGGAGATTGCAGTAAGCCAAGATCACACCACTGCCCTCCAGCCTGGGCAACAGAGTGCAACTGTATCTCAAAATAATAATAATAATGACAGCTGGCCAGGCACGGTGGCTCATGCCTGTAATCGCAGTACTTTGGGAGGCAGAGGCAGGCAGATCACTTGAGGCCAGGAGTTCAAGACCACCCTGGCCAACATGGTGAAACCCTGTCTCTACTAAAAATACAAAAATTAGCCGGGCGTGTTGGCGGGTGCCTGTAATCCCAGCTACTTCGGAGACTGAAGCACAAGAATCGCTTGAACCTGGGAGCCAGAGGTTGCAGTGAGCTGAGATCATGCCACTGCACTCCAGCCTGGGCAACAGAGTGAAACTGTGTCTCAAAAATAATAATAATCATAATGATAATGACAGTTGTTCTTCTTGAAACATAGTCGGGGAGGCTCTGCCAGGTGGGTTCAAACTCATGCCGTGTGATACTGGGTGAGCAACTCTCTAGCCCTAAACATCTCTAT
Source organism: Rhinopithecus roxellana (assembly GCF_007565055.1). Lineage (NCBI taxonomy): Eukaryota > Metazoa > Chordata > Mammalia > Primates > Cercopithecidae > Rhinopithecus > Rhinopithecus roxellana. The sequence continues at coordinate 5,323,032 of NC_044556.1, forward strand.
CTGTGAAGTGGCGTGGTAATGCTCTCCGTCTCTAGAGAGGTGGAGAATTTATGAATTAATGCACACGGTTAAGTACTGGTTGCGGCTTCTGCTGATAATGTTCTGGTCAGCCCTGTTTATACCTGGGGAAACTGAGGCTTGAGGAGATTCATTTGTCCTGTGTCACACAGCCAGGAAGTGGCTCAACTGAGCCAGTATCTAAACCCGGGACATCAAGCCTATAATCCTAGCACTTTGGGAGGCTGAGGTGGGTGGATCACCTGAGCTCAGGGGTTCAAGACCAGCCTGGCCAATATGGTGAAACCCCGTCACTACTAAAAATACAGAAATAAGCTGCGCATGGTGGCACACTCCTATAGTCCTAGCTACTCGGGAGGTTAAGGGAGGAGAATTGCTTGAACCTAGGAGGCGGAGGTTGCATTGAGCCAACATCACGCCACTGCACTCCAGCCTGGATGATAGTGAGACTCTATCTCAAAAAACAGAAAAAGAAAAAAAGTAAAAATAAATAAACCCAGGACAGCTTGAATCTGCCACAGAGCTCAAAGGTAGGGCCCAAGTTCTCATCCCAGCCTCGGATATCAGGTGGCCAGAGCCCCTACTGACAGACCAGAGGGCACAGACTGGAGGGCAGGGACCCAGCTGTGTTTTCTCGCTGGCCCATGTTGTTCCTGTTTAGCTCTGGACACCACCCACCTGTTCTATGTCTATCCCAAACACCCAACCCTGAGGTTCTGGCCCCCTGCCAGAGGCCCCGCCTGGCTCAGCCTCGGAATCTCTGAGAGGCAACCACCATTCCAGACGTGCCTCCCAGAGCAGCTGGGAGGCCTTCTGCCTGCAGGACAAACAGACATAGCGATGTCCACCTTCTTTGCATGCAAGCTGCTGCCCTGAAAGTTCTTCCTGGAGTCTCATTTTATTCCCTTTTGCTGCAGGCAGCCCCAGTCTCTGCCTTGCTTGGGCTGAGCTGGAATGTCTTAATTCATTTCCATATCTTCCTTTTTTTTTTTTTTTTTTTTTTTGACGGAGTCTTGTTCTGTCGCCCAGGCTGGAGTGCAGCGATGCAATCTCGGCTCACTGCAACCTCAGCCTCCCGAGTAGCTGGGATTACAGGCGGGCACCACCATAACTGACTAATTTTTGTATTTTTAGTAGAGATGGGGTTTCACCATGTTGGTCAAGCTGGTCTCAAACTCTTGACCTCAGGTGATCCAACTGACTCGGCCTTTGAGCATGATTTAATCTCTCTGTGCCTCAGTTCCCTCATTTGCAAATTGGGGGTCCTGACGGCACAGTATCTCTGGAATAATGTGAGGCTTTAATATGTCAGTTTGGCCGGGCGCAGTGGCTTATGCCTATAATCCTAGAGCTTTGGGAGGCCAAGGCAGGAGGATTGCTTGAGGCCAGTGCGTCGAGGCTACGGTGAGTTGTGACCATACCACTGCACTCCAGCCTGGGCAAGACCAATCTTGTGGGCGGGAGTAGGGGGGAGAGAATCAGTTCATGTCAAGTGTTCACCATGGTACCAGGCGTGTGTTGATACTTGGCTCTATAGCCTCTTAAAGGAGCATCTTTTTATCTTTTTTTTTTTTTTTTTTTTTGAGATGGAGTCTTGCACTGCTGCCCGGGCTGGTGTGCAATGGCTCTATCTTAGCTCACTGCAACCTCCGCCTCTCGGGTTCAAAATATTTTCCTTGTCTCCGCCTCCCAAGGAGCTGGGATTACAGGCGCCCACCACCACACCCAGATAATTTTTGTGTACTTTTAGTAGAGATGGGGTTTCACTATATTGGCCAGGCTGGTCTCGAACTCCTGACCTCGTGATCTGCCGGCCTCGGCCTCCCAGAGTGCTGGGATTACAGGCGTGAGCCACCACACCCGGCCTCCAAGGAGCCTCTTTGAACAAAGACGTGAAAGAAAATAAGTCACCAAAAGAGGTGGAAAAAATAATGGTCCAGGGAGGAGCACAGCAGGGACAAAGGCCCTGAGATAAGCAGAGGCTCGGGCTTATCAAGGGGCTGAACAAACTGGAATGAGCTACTGCGCCCAGCCTAAATTAAAAAAAGGCAAACAAACTTATTTTGGGCCAGGCGCAGTGGCTCACGCCTGTAATCCCTGCACTTTGGGAGGCCGAGGTGGGCAGATCACCTGAGGTCAGGAGCTCAAGACCAGCCTGGACAACATGGCGAAACCCCGTCTCTACTAAAAATATAAAAATTAGCCAGGCGTGGTGGCGCACACCTGTAATCCTAGCTACTTGGGAAGCTGAGAAAGGAGGATCGCTTGAACCGGGGAGGTGGAAATTGCAGTGAACTGAGATCGCATCACTGCACTCCAGCCTGGATGACAGAGTGAGACTGAGACTCCATCTCAAAAAAAAAAAAAATTCTGTTTTGGCCTTCAGGAGTCCAAAACTGAGTTCATCTCATTCCTTAGCTCCTGGCAACCATCCACGTTAGCCTGTGCAGACCACTTCTCTTGTATTATTATTTTTTCACCTTCAACCTCCACCTTCACCCTTCAATGCTAAAGGTCAGTAAATATTTTCACTTTGGCGGGTCATACAGTCTCTATTGCATTGATTCAACTCTACCTCAGTTCTTTTTTCCTCCCCACTTTATTTTTATTCCTTTTATCCTTTTTGTTGAGATGAGGTCTCACTATGTTGCCCAGGCTGGCTTCAAACTCGGGAACTGAAGTGATCCTTCCACGTCAGCCTCCTGAGTAACTGGGATTACAGGCGTGTGCCACTATGCCCAACTTTTTCTGGTTTTACTGACGTATATTTAATATGCCCAAAAAATGCACATATTTAATGTATACGTTTTTGAGTTTGGTACCTCAGTGCCTTCATTTTGCAGTTGCAAAAGCAACCATAGACAATATGGAAATGAACGAACATGGCCGCATTCCAATAAAACTTTATTTACAGACCCTGAAATTTCTATTTCACATACTTTTCATGAGTCCCAAATTAAATTCTTCTTTCCCATCCATTTAAAAATGTAAAAACAGCACCCACAGGCTGAAGCTCACCACCCTCCGCTCTCCACCATCAGTGCCACCCCCACCCCATCTAATACCATTCCTTACAATCCACCTTCCAGAAACTTATTTAGACATGTGAGTGTCCTTGAAAAATATGCCTTGTGCGTGCTTCATTTCCTTAAATGGTGGTGTGCTTCAGAAAAACAAAAATCTCTTTCTGTTTCTTATTTTTTCCTCTCCTTACGCTATTTTTGAACTCTCCACACTGATGTTTGTAAATCTAGTTTGTCACTTTTTATTTTCCTTTTTTCTTCCTTTTTTTTTTTGAGACGGAATCTCACTCTGTCGCCCAGGGTGGAGTGCAGTGGCGTGATCTCTGCTCACTGCAACTTCCGCCTCCCAGGTTCGAGCAATTCTCCTGCCTCAGCCTCCCAACTAGCTGGGATTATAGATGTGTATCACCACGCCTGGCTAATTTTTATATTTTTAGTAGAGACAGGGTTTTCACCACGTTGGCCAGGCTGGTCTCGAACTCCTGACTTCATGATCTGCCCGCCTTGGCCTCCCAAAGTTCTGGGATTACAGGCGTGAGCCACTGCACCCACCTACCCTCTTCTCTAATCCCCCCCACAGTAGGTATCTGGTTACTTCTAATTTCCGGCCACCACAAACGATGCTGGAGTCATCGTCACACATCCCCTTCTGTGGGACTGCCCATTCCTAGAGGATTTGCAACTTCACTCCAAGTCCTGTCTGATCCTTTCCAAAAAAGGCTCTCCCTGTCTGCATTCCTAACACCGTGCTCCAGTACAAGGTGTCCATTTTCTCATATCCTCACCAACATACGGCTTTATCTGTCTTTCTAATTTTTCTTCCTTTTTTTTTTTTTTTTTTTTTTTGAGACGGAGTCTCGCTCTGTCGCCCAGGCTGGAGTGCAGTGGCTGGATCTCAGCTCACTGCAAGCTCCGCCTCCCGGGTTCACGCCATTCTCCTGCCTCAGCCTCCGGAGTAGCTGGGACTACAGGCGCCCGCCACCTCGCCCGGCTAGTTTTTTGTATTTTTTAGTAGAGACGGGGTTTCACCATGTTAGCCAGGATGGTCTCGATTTCCCGACCTCGTGATCCGCCCATCTCGGCCTCCCAAAGTGCTGGGATTACAGGCTTAAGCCACCGTGCCCGGCCGTTTTTTGTATTTTCTAGTAGAGACGGGGTTTCACCGTGTTAACCAGGATGGTCTCGATCTCCTGACCTCGTGATCCGCCCGTCTTGGCCTCCCAAAGTGCTGGGATTACAGGCTTCAGCCACCGCGCCCGGCCGTCCTTTTTTTTTTTGAGACAGAGTTTTCACTCTTGCTGCTCAGGCTGGAGTGCAATGGCGCGATCTCGGCTCACTGCATCCTCCATCTCCCGGGTTCAAACGATTCTCCGGCCTCGGCCTCCTGAGTATCTGGGATTACAGGCATGCGCCACCATGCCCAGCTAATTTTGTATTTTTAGTAGAGACGGGTTTCTCCACGTTGGTCAGGCTGGTCTCCAACTCCCGACCTCAGTTGATCTGCCTGCCTTGGCCTCCCAAAGTGCTGGAATTAACAGGCGTGAGCCACCGTGCCTGGCCTCTTCTTTCTTTCTTTTTCTTTTTCTTTTTTGAGACGGAGTCTCGCTCTGTTGCCCAGGCTGGAGTACAGTGGCCGGATCTCAGCTCACTGCAAGCTCCGCCCCCCGGGTTTACGCCATTCTCCTGCCTCAGCCTCCCAAGTAGCTGGGACTACAGGCGCCCGCCACATCGCCCAGCTAGGTTTTGTATTTTTTAGTAGAGACGGGGTTTCACCATATTAGCCAGGATGGTCTCAATCTCCTGACCTCGTGATCCGCCCGTCTCGGCCTCCCAAAGTGCTGGGATTACAGGCTTGAGCCACCGCGCCCGGCTCAAGCGATTCTTATGCTTCAGCATCTCTAGTAGCTGGGATTACAGGCATGCCACGACGCCTGGCTGATTTTTGTATTTTTAGTAGAGACGGGGTTTCACCATGTTGGGCAGGCTGGTCTCAAACTCCCGACCTCAGGTGATCTGCAACCTCAGGTGATCCATCCACTTCGGCCTCCCAAAGTGCTGGGATTACAGGTGTGATCTACCACGCCCGGCCCTATCTTTCTAAATTTTTTATCCATCTGATAGCTGCTACATAATGGTATCTCCTCATTGTTTTGTTTTTTGAGACAGGGTCTCATTGTGTCACCCAGGCTGGAGTGCAGTGGCACGGTCACAGTTCACTGCAGCCTCAACTTCTCGGGCTCACGTGATCCTTCTACCTCAGCCTCCCGAGTAGCTAGGACTAAAGGCATGTGCCACCACATTCAGGTAATTTTTTGTAGAGATGGGGTCTTGCTCTGTTGCTCAGGTTGGTCTCGAATTCCAGGGCTGAAGTGATCCATCTCAGCCTCCCAAAGTCCTGGGATTGTAGATGCGAGCCTCGGAATTCAGCCCTCCTTATTGTTTTCATTGGCATAGCTCTGATAGGCAGTGAGAGATATGGCTTCTCTGTGTGTGCCTAATAAGGTTCCTCTGTAAGTCAATTACTTGTAGCCTTTCTCCATTTTTTCTCTGAGCAGTTTTTAGAAGTTCCTGGTATCTTCCAGAGTCAAAACTGGCAAACTACAGCCTATGGGCCAGATACAGCCCGAAATCTGTTTTTCTACAACCCACAGCTAAGAATGATTTTTTTACGTTTTTTTTTTTTAATGTTTGAATGATTTAAAAAGTATATTTTGGGCCAAGTACAGTGGCTCATGCCTGTAATCCCAGCACTTTGGGAGGCCGAGGCCAAAGGATCACTTTAGGCCAGGAGTTTGAGACCAGCCTGGGCAATATAGTGACACCACTCTCTACAAAAAAAGTAAAAAAATTAGTTTGGCATGGTGACCTGCAGCTGTAGGCCCAGCTACTCGGGAGGGTGAGGCAGAAGGATTCCTTGAGCCCAGGAATTTTATGGTTGTGGACATGGGGTTCCACCATGTTGCCCAGGCTGGTTTCAAACTCCTGGGCTGAAGCGATCCACCCACCTCAGCCTCCTAAAGTGCTGGGATTACAGGCATGAGCCACCATGCCCAGCAAGCGCAGGATTTTGAGGCTGCAGCAAGCTATGATTGGACTCGAGCCTGGGCAACAGAAGTTGCCTGAAGTAGACTAGGCATGGTGGCTCACCTGAGGTCAGGAGGTGGAGACCACCCTGGCCAACATGGTGAAACTCGTCTCTACAACAATACAAAAATTAGCCGGCCATGATGGCGGGTGCCTGTAATCCCAGCTTCTCGGAAGGCTGAGGCAAGAGAATCGCTTGAACTTGGGAGGTGGAGGTTGCAGTGAGCTGAGATCATCGCCATTGCACTCCAGCCTGGGCAATAAGAGCGACGCTTCGTTTCAAAAAAAAAAAAAGGTGCCTGAAGTCACTGCCTGCTTCTCTGTTGGGGCAGAATGGGCTTTGGGTGCTGCTCTAGTTTATTTTTTGATTTTTTCACATTAAAAAAAAAAATAGACACACAGTCTCGCCCTGTCTCAAAACAAATAATATTTCTTGACATGAACAAGATAATGTGAAATTCACGCTTATTGGATACAGCCACGCGGAAGCGTTTACATACTGTCTGTGGCTGGTTTTGTATTAGAACTATGCCACAGTTGAGCAGTTGCAACCAAGTCCTTGTGTTTGACATAACCAAAAATGTTTGCTATCTAGCCCTTCCCAGAAAGTTTGTTGACCCTGTTCTAGAAGATTATCCCTTGCCAATTTTTGCCTGTGCCAATCTCCGGCACTCCCCCACCGCACCCATGAGGATCTTAGAGGTCTTCATTTTTGTTTTTGTTTTTGTTTTTGAGACGGAGTCTTGCTCTGTCATCCAGGCTAGAGTGCCGTGGCACGATCTCAGCTCACTGCAACCTCCGCCTCCCTGGTTCAAGCAATTCTGCCTCATCCTCCCAAGTAGCTGGGATTACAGGTGCCTGCCGCCATACCCAGCTAACTTTTGTATTATCAGTAGAGACTGGGTTTCACCATGTTGGCCAGGCTGATCTCAAACTCCTGACCTCAAGTGATCCGCCCACCTTGGCCTCCCGAAGTGCTGGGATTACAGGTGTAAGCCACCGCGCCTGGCCAGTTTTCGTTTTGAATATAGTTAAAACCGTTATTATGCTTGGAGGAATTTTTTTTTTTTTTGAGACGGAGTCTCGCTGTGTCCCCCAGGCTGGAGTGCAGTGGCGTGATCTTGGCTCACCGCAAGCTCCGCCTCCAAAGTTCACACCGTTCTCCTGCCTCAGCCTCCCGAGTAGCTGGGACTACAGGCACCCGCCACCACTCCCAGCTAGTTTTTTGTATTTTTAGTAGAGACAGGGTTTCACCATGTTAGCCAGGATGGTCTCGATCTCCTGACCTCATGATCCGCCTGTCTCAGCGTCCCAAAGTGCTGGGGTTACAGGCGTGAGCCACTGCACCCGGCCCTGGAGGAATTTTTAAAAGAATCTTAACGGGGCACATTGACTCAACACCTGTAATCTCAGCACTTTGGTGGGAAAATTGCTTTGAGTCCAGGAGTTCAGGGCCAGCCTAGGCAACATAGTAAGACCCCCATCTCTACAAAAAATATAAAAATTGACCGGGCACGGTGGCTCATGCCTGTAATCCCAGCACTTTGGGAGGCCAGAGTGGGCAGATCACGAGGTCAGGAGTTCGAGACCAACCTGGCCAACATAGTGACACTCCATCTCTAATAAAAATACAAAAAAATTAGCCGGGCATGGTGGTGGGCACCTGCTACTACTCAGGAGGCTGAGGCAGGAGAATCGCTTGAACCCAGGAGGCGGAGGTTGCAGTGAGCCGAGATGGCCCCACTCCACTCCAGCCTGGGGTGACAATGCAAGACTCTGTCTCAAAAAAAGAAAAAATTAGCCAGGTATGGTGGTGCATGCCTGTAGTCCCAGCTACTCGGGAGGCTGAAGTGGGAGGATCACTTGAGCCCAGGAGTTCAAAGCTGGAGTGAGCTGTGATCATGCCGCTGCACTCCAGCCTGGACAGCAGAGTGAGACCCTGTCACTGAATGAATGAATGAATGAATGAATGGATCTTTCCCCTTCCTGAGTCCCGGATACTCTGCTACATTATTTCCCTTTAGCTTTGTAGTTGTACTTTCATCTTAATTCTTCACAATTTGTTTCTTGTGTATGGTGTGAGACAGGGATCCAGCTTGGCTCTTCTCATGTAAAGTAAGCTGCCTCTCCCAAAACCACACCACAGAATCCACCATCTCCCACTGGCTTGTGGAAACCCCCTCTGTCTTATCCTCAGTGCCCAGAGATTGGAGCCTGTGCTGGGCTGTCTTCTCTCTCCCATTGGTCCATTTGTTAATGCAAAAATGCCCTTCTGTTCTCATGGTTGTGACTTTGAAGTATGTTTAACTCTCTCACAGACCAACTACTCCATCTTTGTTCTTTTTCTGTAGAATTGTCTTAGCTCATCAATGGACTTCAGTTCTTTTGTGTGAATTTTAGTATCAGTTGGCCCCATTCCCCAGTGGGATAACAATAATAAGTATGATCAATTTTATTATTACTTGTTGTTGTTATTTTAGCATTCTGTGTCTAACCTTGAATTCCTTAGACTGGAAGGAGCCATCCCAGGTTTTGAAGTCACTGCCTACTTTTCTGTTGGGGCAAAATGGGCTTTGGTTCTGCTCTAGTTTGTTTGGATTTATTTTTTTCACTTTTTTTTTTTTTTTTTTTTTTTGAGACAGAGTCTTACTCTGTCACGCAGGCTGGAGTGCAGTGGCATAATCTCGGCTCAGTGCAATCTCTGTCTCCTGGGTTCAAGCGATTCTCTTACTTCAGCCTCCCAAGTACCTGGGACTACAGGTGCATGCCACCACGCCTGGCTAATTTTTTATATTTTTAGTAGAGATGGGTTTTAACCATGTTAGCCACGATGGTCTCAATCTCCTAACCTTGTGGTCTGCCTGCCTCAGCCTCCCAAAGTCCTGGGATTACAGTTGTGAGCCACCGCGCCTGGCTTTTTTTTTTTTTTTTTTGCTTTTATTTTTTAATATAGGGTCTAGGCCGGGCACAGTGGCTCACGCCTGTAATGCCAGCACTTTGGGAGGCTGAGGTGGGTGGATCACCTGAGGTCAGGAGTTCGAGACCAGCCTGACCCACACGGAGAAACCTCATCTCTACTAAAAATATAAAATTAGCCAGGCTTGGTGGCACATGCCTATAATCCCAGCTACTTGGGAAGGCTGAGGCAGGAGAATCGCTTGAACCTGGGAGGTGGAGGTTGTGGTGAGCCGAGATCACGCCATTGCACTCCAGCCTGGACAACAAGGCAAAATTCTGTCTCAAAAAAAAAAAAAAAAAGGGTCTCACTCCGTCACCCAGGCTGGAGTACAGCAGTGCTGTCATAGCTCAATGTAACTTCAAACTCCCGGACTCAAGCAATGCTCTCATCTCAGCCAAGTATAGAAGTATAGTCCCAAGTAGTTAGGACTATAGGCACACTCCACCACACCTGGCTAATTTTTTAATTGTAGAAATAGAGTCTTGCTCTGTTGCTCAGGCTGGTCTTGAACTCCTGGCCTCAAGCGATCCTCCTGCCTCAGCCTCTCAAATTTTTTCACCATTTAAAATATTGTGGTAACATAGATAAAACATAAAATTTACCATCTGGCCAGGCGTGGTGGCTGACGCCTGTAATCCCAGCACTTTGGGAGGCTGAGGTGGGCGGATCACCAGAGGTCAGGAGTTCGAGACCAGCCTGGCCAACATGGCAAAACCCCGTCTCTACTAAAAATACAAATTAGCCAGGCGTGGTGGCACATGCCTGTAATCCCAGCTACTCATGAGGCTGAGGCAGAAGAATTGCTTGAATCCAGGAGGTGGAGGATGCAGTGAGTCGAGATTACATCACTGCACTCCAACCTGGACGACAAAGCAAGACTCCATCTAAAAAAAAAAAAAAAAATTTAACCATCTTATCCATTTTTGAGTATATAATTCGATGGCATTAAGTACATTTGCATCGTTTGTTTGTGTGTGTTTTTTCTTGTGTTTGTTAGGGACAGGATCTCCCTATGTTGCCCAAACTGGTCTCACACTCCTGGGCTCAAGTGATCCTCCCCCCTCAGCCTCCCAAAGTCCTGAGATTATAGTGTGAACCACTGTGTCCAGCCCATTCACACTACTGCACAACCATCACCACCATCCATCTTCAGAACTTTCTTATCTTTCCAAACTGAAACTCTGTCCCCATTAAACACTCACTCCCATTCTCCTTCCCCCAGCCCCTGGCACCCACCGTTCTATTTTCTGTCTGTTTAAATCTGACAACTCTAGGGTCGGGCGCAGTGGTTCACACCTGTAACCCCAGCACTTTTGTAGTCCGAGGCAGATGGATCACTTGAGGTCAGGAGTTCGAGATCACCCTGGCCAACATGGTGAAACATTGTCTCTAGTAAAAACACAAAAATCAGCCAGGCATGGTGGTGAGCACCTGGAGTCCCAACTATTCAGGAGGCTGAGGCAGGAGAATCACTTGAACCCGGGAGGCAGAGGTTGCAATGAGCCGAGGTTGCACCACTGCAGTCCAGCCTGGATGATGGAGCAAGACTGTATCAAATAATAATAATAATAATAATAAATCTTGGCAACTCTAGGGACCTCCTGTGAATGGAATCAGGCAATGGTTTTGTCCCTTTTGCATCTGGCTTCTTTCACTTAGCATAACATTGCTCCACCTCATTTTTTGGCTCTCCCAGGATTTTTTTTTTTGGAGACAGAGTCCCACTCTATCCCCCAGGCTGGTGTACAGTGGCATGATCTCGGCTCACTGCAGCCTCCGCCTCCCAGGTTCAAGCGATTCTTCTGCCTCAGCCTCCCAAGTAGCTGGGATTGCAAATGTCCACCACCATGCCCGGCTAATTTTTGTATTTTTAGTAGAGATGGGGTTTTGCCGTGTTTGCCACGCTGGTCTCTTAACTCCTGACTTCAAGTGATCCACCCGCCTCAGCCTCCCAAAGTGCTGGGATTACAAGCGTGAGCTACCGCGCCCGGCCTCTCCCAGGATTTCAAGTTAGGCGCCCTGCACTTTGGGCAGAGATTGACATTGTGAATCTGTCTCCTGGCCACGCAGTATGTTTGTTTATTTCATGTGAATTTATTGCCAAGTTTAAAAAGAAAAATCAAGAGACTGACATAGCAACTGGTGTTTGCTCTTGCTCGGTTCCCCACGCATGAGTTGAAGCCCTGGCTCTGGCATGGTTTTTATGTTTTCTGTGGTCTGAGCTGGCCACACCCTGGTCTGGGGATGCTGTTGGCCATGCTGATGACCGAGTGTCTCATGCAACCAGCCCTGTCTATGTTACTCTTTGCCTGTGTCCAGCATTTGGTCACCGTTCTGTACTAAAGTTGAATGTTGCCTGTGGGCCTCATTAAGTCACTGTAGATGGCAAAAAAAATTTAAGGCTGGGCATAGTGGCTCACGCCTATAATCCCAGCTATGCAAGAGGCTGAGGTGGGAGGATCCCTTGAGCTCTGGAGTTCAAGAGCAGCCTGGATAATATAACAAGACCCTGTCACAAAGAAAAAAAAAAAAAAAAAACTAACAACCTCTTTATCCATTAAAGGGAATTCACATTAATTGGTCTTCAGAGTTGGCGCCCTGGGGGACAGGAAGGGGAAGCCCTGAGGAAATGCTGACAGAGAAGGCACGCATAGGCTGGGCCGTGCTGCTCAGCCTGTAATCCCAGCACTTTGGAAGGCAGATCACTTGAGCTCAGGAGTTCAAGACCAGCCTGGGCAACATAGTGAAACCCCATCTCTACAAAAATTACAGAAAATTAGCCGGACACAGTGGCATGTGCCTTTACTGCCTGCCACTCAGGGGGCTGAGGCAGGAGAATCGCTTGAACCCCGGAGGCACAGGTTACAGTGAGCCGAGATCGCATCACTGCATTCAAGCTTGGGTGAAGGGAGTGAAACCCTGTCTTAAAAAGCAGCCTGGGGGGACCTGAGTGGATTCCAAGACATTGGTGGCTACATGAAAAGGAAACTGGACTTTTATTCCACGCTGTTGGCTGGCAGTCCAGGACCTCAGCGTCCAGGAAGTCACCTTTGTCCTCAGACCAACCTGGGTGGGTGTTTTGTTGTCTTTTGTTTTGTTTCGTTTTTTTAGTCAGGATGTGTTTTTTTTTTAATTTTTTTGTTTCTTTCCTTTTTTTTTTTTTTTTTGAGGCGGAGTCTCGCTCTGTCGCCCAGGCTGGAGTGCAGTGGCCGGATCTCAGCTCACTGCAAACTCCGCCTCCCGGGTTCACGCCATTCTCCTGCCTCAGCCTCCCGAGTAGCTGGGACTACAGGCGCCCGCCACCTCGCCCGGCCGTTTTTTGTATTTTTTTAGTAGAGACGGGGTTTCACCGTGTTAGCCAGGATGGTCTCGATCTCCTGACCTCGTGATCCGCCCGTCTCGGCCTCCCAAAGTGCTGGGATTACAGGCTTGAGCCACCGCGCCCGGCCTTTTTTTTTTTTATTTTCAAGACGGAGTCTCGCTCTGTCACCCAGGCTGGAGTGCAGTGGTGTGATCTCGGCTCACTGCAACCTCTGCCTCCCTGGTTCAAGCAATTCTCCTGCCTCAGCCTCCCTAGTAGCTGGGATTACAGTCATCCCCACCCCACCATGCCCAGTTAATTTTTGTATTTTTAGTAGAGATGGGGTTTCACCATGTTGGCCAGGCTGGTCTTGAACTCCTGACCTCGTGATCTGCCTGCCTCAGCCTCCCAGAGTGCTGGGATTACAGGCGTGAGCCACCGGGTCCGGCAGCGAAAACGTGTTTTTATCTGATTTATTTTATTTTATTTTATTTTTTAAGAGGCAGGGTCTTGCTCTGTTCCCCAGGCTGGAGTGCAATGGCATGATTTCTGCTCACTGCAACCTCCGCCTCCTAGGTTCAAGCAATTCTCCTGATTCAGCCTCCTGAGTAGCTAGAATGACAGGTGTGCACCACCACGCCCGGCTAGAGACAGGGTTTCACCACGTTAGCCAGGCTGGTCTCGAACTTCTGATCTCAGGTGATCCGCCCGCCTCAGCCTCCCAGAGTGCTGGGATTACAGGCGTGAGCCACCGTGCCTGGCCGAACCTTATTTTTAGAGATCACTCAGGCTCGAGCCAGGAATATAGGACCACAGGGTTGTCACTTGTCTCTGACTAGCTGCTGGGCAGGCACCAAACAGGTTGGAACTGCATTCTGCCACCTGCTCAAGGGGTGATCTTGGCAGCTCTGCGCCTCAGTTTCCTCATCTGTAATAATCCGACTTCCCTTCGAGGGCAAGGAAGACTGGATGTGGTAACACAAAAATCAGCCCTGTCACAGCTCCTGGCCCAGGGTGTATGACCCACAGGGCAGGAGCTATCAGGCTGTGGTGGTTTGGCTTTTATGACCAAGAGCAGACACCTCATTTCCTGCCCCTCCAGGCCTCCCACAAGTTCCTGCCGAATCGTCCTCGTCACCCCCGGGGTCCAAGGTAGCCTCCCTTACACAGCCTGAGAAGACCACAGGCCGAGAGCCTGCCCAGGACACCACCCACAGGGAGCCCACCAGGCAAGCAGCCTCCCGAGAGACCGAGGAGGCCGGGGGCGCCGGTAAGTAAGTGGTGGGTGGCTGCCAGGAGGGATGGGGCACCCAGATGGCACCCCCTCGGAGTCTGGTCCTGAAGGCGTCTCACAACACCTCCTCTGTTCTCCCCTCCAGGCGGGCCTCCAGCAGGCGTGCGATCTATCATGAAACGGAAAGAGGAGATTGCAGACCCCACAGCCCACCGGAGGAGCCTCCAGTTCGTGGGGGTCAACGGCGGGTGAGAGGAGAAGACCCCCTAACCCACACTTCCTGCCCCTCCTCCATTCATCCATGCATGAGAGCCTCCTAATTTCCTCATTCCAAGCCCCTTGCTTTGATTAATTCATTTAATCAAACCACAATACAGAGATGAGGAAACTGAGGCACCGGGAGGCTGAGCGCATTGCTGGAGCTCACTCAGTGACCCAGGAGTCAGCCCCAGGTGCCCTGGCTCAAGAACTCAAGGTGTAACCACTGCACAGCTCTACCCCACAGAAGGTGCCGGACTCTGCTTCCTGCCCTAATAGAGCTCCTGGTCCAGTGGGGAGCTGGCACCGATGGGTGGTTGGAGCCACTTATCAGGTTGTGGTTGGAGCCATGATGGGGAACACTCAGGTGGTAGTGGGCCTCAAGAAAGACACAGGTGGCCCTAGGGGAGTCCCAGAAGGAGGAGACGCAGGTGCTGCGGAAGTAGTAGGAGCTAGCAAGGTGAAGAGAGGGCATGGGGAGGGCTCTCCTGGCAGGGGCATAGCGTGGGTAAAAGCTCAGAGGCGGGAAAGCAGAGTGACACGAGAAGTGGGAGGCGCAGGGAGTGATGATTGGTTTGGGGCCCTGAATGCCAAGCCGAGAAGCTTGATTAGGTTTTGTCCAGAGCCAGCAAGAAACAGGAGAGCGCCCTATTTGCAGTAGAACAGGGGGTCTGAATCACCTGTGTTTAATAGGGTTCGAAGTGGCCGGGCACAGTGGCTCACATCTGTAATCCCAGCGCTTTGGGAGGCTGAGGCATGTAGATCACTTGAGTTCAGGAGTTTGAGACCAGCCTGGCCAACATGGTGAAATTCCATCTCTGTTAAAAATACAAAAAATAGCTGGGTGTGGTGGGTGCCTATAGTCTTAGCTACTTGGGAGGCTGAGGCAGGAGAATCGCTTGAACCCAGGAGACAGGCTACTTGGGAGGCTGAGGCAGGAGAATCGCTTGAACCCAGGAGACAGGTTGCAGTGAACCGAGATTGCACCATTGCACTCCAGCCTGGGTGACAGAGCGAGACTCTGTCTCAAAAAAAAAAGGCTAGAGGCGGCTGTGCGCAACGGCTCACACCTTTAATCCCAGCATTTTGGGATGCTGAGGTAGGCGGATCGCCTGAGCTCAGGAGTTCGAAATCAGCCTGGCCAACATGGCGAAACCCTGTCTCTACTAAAAGAATACAAAAATTAGCTGAGCACAGTGGTGCGAACCTGTAGTCCCAGCTATTTGGGAGGCTCAGGCAGAAGAATCGCTTGAACCCAGGAGGCAGAGGTTGCAGTGAGCCAAGATCACACCACTGCAGTCCAACCTGGGCAAAAGTCAGACCCTATCTTAAAAAGGCTGGGGATATGGCTGGGCGCAGTGGCTCACACCTGTAATCCCAACACTTTGGGAGGCCGAGGTGGGCAGATCACTTGCATTCAGGAGTTCAAGACCAGCCTGGCCAAATAGTGAAACTCTGTCGCTACTAAAAATACAAAAATTAGCCATGCGTGGTGGCAGGTGCCTGTAATCCCAGCTACCCGGGAGGCTGAGGCAGGAGAATGGCTTGAACCCAGGAGGTGGAGGTTGCAGTGAGCACCACTGCACTCCAGCCTGGGCAACAGAGCAAGACTCTGTCGCAAAAAAAAAAAAAAAAGACGGTGGGTATGCTAGAAGTGTCAAAGGGCAGCAGGTGAAAAGCAGTGCCCTTCCCCCCAAGCATGATCACAATCACTGCTAATGTTTATTGAGCGCTTACTGTATACTAGTTGCTGTAAACCACATGGCACAGCCCCGGAATGTCAACACTGCCATTACAGAGGTCGGGTCACCGGATTCCTGCCTTCCTTTCCCACCATTTCTCATCCCGTCTGCAGCATCTCCCCTACCCCACTCGTTCCTCCCCAGGTATGAGTCATCATCGGAGGACTCCAGCACGGCAGAGAACATCTCAGACAACGACAGCACAGAGAACGAGGCCCCAGAGCCAAGGGAGAGGGTTCCGAGTGTGGCCGAAGCCCCCCAGCTCAGGCCTGCAGGGACGGCCGTGGCCAAGACTAGCCGGCAGGAATGCCAGCTATCTCGAGAATCTCAGCACATACCCACTGCTGAGGGGGCATCAGGATCAAACACGGAGGAGGAGATCAGGTCCATTTTCTGGGTGGGAGGGATCCAGGCAGGGCTGGGGGTGGATGATCTCTGCCTCAAACCCCACCATTCAAGACCGTCGAAGGACCTTTCTATCAGTCATGCATACTTTAGTCTGAATTAGCAAACGAGCACTTGCCCCTTCTGGGCATCTGAAGTTCTGGAGGCTTTGCTAAAGGGCCTGGTGGAAGTATTTTGAGCTGCCGGGGTTAGGATTTGGGGGGCCAGCCAAAGTTTATCCTGAAGTCACCCACCTACTTTGGGATGTTTCCTCTACCTGCCTGTTGTATTTATGTCTCTTTTTCATTCCCCTGGTGAAAAAATTTGCCCTTGGGAAATATTTTCCATCTGCCGGTGGGCATTTGGAATCAACTTTGGCTTGGTGTCCACTCTCCTTTCGGGGTCTGCGTGTTCCCCACATCTGCCCCTTGGGGTGCAATGTAAATGCGTGTCCTGGGTGAAGGAGGGTCTGAGATGCCACCATTCAGGTGACCCTAGTGTGAGTGACGTGGTGCAGAATGTCAAGTCCCTTCCCAGGCACCACAGCGGGATGTGAGGATTCTGGGGGAGAATGCAGGGGGCTGGGGGCTTACTTAGCCCCCTGCTTTGTCTGTTCCTGGCAGGATGGAGCTAAGCCCTGACCTCATCTCAGCCTGCTTGGCCCTGGAAAAGTACCTGGACAATCCCAACGCCCTCACGGAGCGGGAGCTGGTACGATCCCCACCCACACTCCTACCTCCACCCCACCCGTGGCCTCTTCTCATCCTCGGTGACTTCCTGCTTCTGCCTAGTGGGGACCCTGAGACCCAAGCCCAGAGCTTGGGAGTGGGTGGTGCTCAAGTAATGGGCCTCGGAGAGAGGCCAGGGAGATGGGGAGGACGAACACTCACTGGCCAAGCCTGGCCTTAGGTTGCTGTTCTTCCTGGGGGCTTCAGGGGCGGGGCATCCAGATTTCCCTTTTGGGGCACCTACACTTGACTTTGGAGATTATAACCAGGGCTGGGCGTGGTGGCTCATGCCTGTCATCCTGTTGCTTTGGGAGGCCAAGGCAGGAGGATCACTTGAGGCCAGGAGTTCAAGACCAGCCTGGGCAACATGGTGAGATCCCATTTCTATAAACAAATTCTTTTTTAAATTTTATTATTTATTTATTTGAGATGGAGTCTTGCTCTGTCACCCAGGCTGGAGTGCAGTGGCGTAATCTTGGCTCACTGCAACCTCTGCCTCCTGGGTTCACGCCATTCTCCTGCCTCAGCCTCCCGAGTAGCTGGGACTACAGGAGTGGGCCACCACGTCTGGTTAATTTTCTCATATTTTGAGTAGGGACGGGGTTTCACCGTGTTGGGCAAGATGGTCTCGAACTCATGACCTCAAGTGATCCGCCTGCCTTAGCCTCCCAAAGTGCTGGGATTACAGGCGTGAACCACTGCACTCAGCCTCTACAAATTCTTTTAAAAATTAGCCGGGCAGGCCGGGCGCGGTGGCTCAAGCCTGTAATCCCAGCACTTTGGGAGGCCGAGGCGTGTGGATCACGAGGTCAGGAGATCGAGACCCTCCTGGCTAACACGGTGAAACCCCGTCTCTACTAAAAATACAAAAAACTAGCCGGGCGAGGTGGCGGGCGCCTGTAGTCCCAGCTACTCGGAGGCTGAGGCGGGAGAATGGCGGGAACCCGGGAGGCGAAGCTTGCAGTGAGCCGAGATCACGCCACTGCACTCCAGCCTGGGCGACAGAGCGAGACTCCTCCTCAAAAAAAAAAAAAAAAAAAAAAAAAAAAAAAAAAAAAAAAAAAAAAATTAGCCGGGCATAGTGGTGCATGTCTGTGGTCCCAGGTACTTGGGAGGCAGAGACGAGAGGATGGCTTGAGCCTAGGAGGTTAAGGCTGCGGTGAGTCCTGATCATGTCACTGCACTCCAGCCTAGGCAACAGAACGAGACTCTGTCTCACAAAAAAAAAAAGAGAGAGAGACAGAGTAATTATATCCAGGGTGGAGGTGCTCACACCTTCCTTGGGGAACATGTTGGGGATTGCAAAGTCCACACCCCACTCCAAGGGTCTTATTGGGACAGAGATGTGCTTCCCTCTGGGAGCACTTGCACTTCCCTTGAGATCCTTTTCCAGGACAAGGGCACCACGCTTTGCTCCAGGGGGTCCGTCTGGGGTTGGGGGTGTCCCAGTGGGCCTCCCCCACCCTCATGTCCTCTCCCACCTGACTCGCCTGCAGAAAGTGGCCTACACCACAGTGCTGCAGGAGTGGCTGCGCCTGGCCTGCCGCAGCGATGCACACCCCGAGCTGGTGCGGCGGCACCTGGTCACGTTCCGGGCCATGTCTGCGCGGCTGCTGGACTACGTGGTCAACATCGCCGACAGCAACGGCAACACGGCGCTGCACTACTCCGTGTCTCATGCCAACTTCCCCGTGGTGCAGCAGCTGCTCGACAGCGGTGAGCCCAGCGGGGAGGACAAGGCGACTCTAAAGCAGCTGGCTGTCCGCCATGCCCAGTCTGATAGGGAAGACGCTGCCCTCCCCATCTGATGGGGAAGATGATGGAGGAGTCGTGGCCTTCTCAGTATAATAGAGGGAACACCTCTCTCCCAGTCCACCTTCCAATCAGATGTGGAGGGACACCAGCCTTCCAGTTTGATAGAGGAGACAGCACCTTCCCAGTTCAATGGTGGGGGTATATGGCACTCCCAGTCTGATGGAGGAGTTGCTGCCTTCCCAGTCTGATGGAGGACATGCCACCCTTCCAGTCTGATGGGGGGGACACCACCCTCCCAGGCTGATGGAGGAGACACCACCTGCCTAGTTTAATGGAGGAGACACCTTCCCAGCTCATTGTGGGGGGAATGTGGCCCTTCCAGTCTGATAGAGGAGAAGCTGCCTTCCCAGTCTAATGGTGGAGACACTGCCCTCCCAGTCTAATGAGTGAGACACCACCTTCCCAGTCTAACGAGGGAGACATGACTCTCCTAGTCTGATAGCAGAGACTCTACCCTCCTGGTCTTATGTGGGAGATGCTGTCCTCCCAGTCTGATGGAGGAGACACTGCCTTCCCAGTCTGGTGGGGGAGGCACGGGCCCTACCTTTAGCCAGCATAATGGAAAAGGCAGAAGTGATGTTAGGGAAAGCGTGTGGCCCTCCAGCATCCCCAAACACGCCTGCATGATGGAGGCGACATCTCTGGATGCCACATAGCCCTGGTAATCATAGCCTCCCTCATCCAAACCCCCTGAAGTTTCACTGGTGCTGTTATCCTTATAATTGCCCATGGACTCACTTCATCTATACTCTTCTGCCTGGCAAATTCAAATTGTGAACGAACCCACAGTCGCATTATAATACTCTCTCGAGGACTTCAAACTCTACTTCCACTGATAGCCTTCTGATGGTTCTTGGCAAACCTCACCAATCTAGCCCTACCCCCCACTATTAATCTAATTGGTCTAAGAGAAGGATGTGTCCTCAAGTCTCAGGCTTAGAAAGAAGATGTGGCCCTCAGTTCAGCAGGAAGAAACTTGCCCTTCCCTCTTCAACTTGGGGAGACAGCCTCCCAGGCTGATGAAGGACTCAGGGCCCACAATCTGATGGGGGAGACATGGGCCAGTCTGAGGGTAAATGGCTGTTCCAAAATTAACGGGGGAGACCCAGTTCCTATTCTCAGCCCTAAATATAGATGCCAGCATCAGGGGCCCCAAATCTGATGGAGGAGGGACCGTCTCCAACTTTAGGAGCCCCTGGTGTAATGGGGTGACCCAATGGAGATGGAGGCCTCTGGGGTAGAGTGGGGTCCTCTGAGAAAAGGGAGGGATTAGGGCATGCCTAGACTGATGGAGGAGACGTGATACCCACGTTCCTTGGGGCAGTCCACTAGCAGAGATGCCTGGTCTGAGGGTTCACACCACCCCTCTTAGGTGTCTGCAAGGTGGACAAACAGAACCGTGCTGGCTACAGCCCTATTATGCTCACCGCTCTGGCCACCCTGAAGACCCAGGACGACATCGAGACTGTCCTTCAGCTCTTCCGGCTCGGCGACGTCAATGCCAAAGCCAGCCAGGTATGGGACCCCCTGCTGCTGCAGAACCAGGCTGCTCTTCCTCCTTTATGACATCCCGGCTGAGTGACAGGCCCAAACCCAGGTGGTCTAGCTCCAGAGCCCTGCTCTTCATGGCCAGGCTGTCTCTGATACAGGACCTTCTTGTGGAAACTGGAAGGAGTGGAGGATATGGGGGTCCTTACCTTTCTTTTTTTTTTTTTTTTTTTTTTTTTTTTTTTTTTGAGACGGAGTCTCGCTCTGTCGCCCAGGCTGGAGTGCAGTGGCCGGATCTCAGCTCACTGCAAGCTCCGCCTCCCGGGTTTACGCCATTCTCCTGCCTCAGCCTCCCGAGTAGCTGGGACTACAGGCGCCCGCCACCTCGCCCAGCTAGTTTTTTTATATTTTTTTAGTAGAGACGGGGTTTCACCGTGTTAGCCAGGATGGTCTCGATCTCCTGACCTTGTGATCCGCCCGTCTCGGCCTCCCAAAGTGCTGGGATTACAGGCTTGAGCCACCGCGCCCGGCCTTTACCTTTCTTAATATGACCCCGTCCCACATCCTGCTGGACAGTTCATTGAGCAGCAGCTGGGTTCCCTGGGCTGGACACTAGGGATTCAAATAGTGAACAAGCAGGCATGGTCTCCTGAAGCTCACTAACTAGCCCGTGCTTCAAGCCATAAGCATTTCAGGGAGCACCGGGACTGGAGCCAGTTTGGACTCAGGGCTGCAGGAAACCACCAGGGGAGTTTAAGCAGAAGTGGCGTGGCCTGATTCCTGGTCTGAGCGCTCCCTTTGGCTGTGTGTTAGGAAGCAGAAACAGGTACTGTGCAGGTGACTGGGGCTTATGGACAGGTGTGTGGGCAAAAGAGCAGGGAAGCCAGGACCCACTGGGGACAGTGAGGAGGAGAGGGATTGCCAACAGCCTGAAGATAGCAAAGGAACAAAACAGGGAGCTGTGACAGGCCATAACAGGCATAATCTTGCTTTATCTTTATTGATTTAATTTTGTTTTAATTTCCAAGAGATTTTTTTAGTGGCTTCATTTTCAAAAAATTAAGGCCGGGCGCCATGGCTCATGCCTGTAATCCCAGCACAGTGGGAGGCCAAGGTGGGTGGATCACCTGAGGTTAGGAGTTCAAGACCAGCCTGACCAACATGGTAAAACCCTGTCTTTATTAAAAAATAAAACAATTAGCTGGGCATGGTGGCACCTGCCTGTAATCCCAGCCACTCGGGAGGCTGAGGCAGGAGAATCGCTTGAACCTGGGAGGTAGAAGTTGCAGTAAGCTGAGATCGCACCACTGTACTCTAGCCTGGGCTACAGAGTGAGACTCTGTCTCAAAAAAAAAAAAAAAAAAAAAATTGGCCAGGCGCGGTGGCTTACGCCTGTAATCCCAGCGCTTTGGGAGGCCGAGGTAGGCGGATCACGAGGTCAGTAGTTCGACACCAGTCTGACCAACATGGTGAAACCCCATCTCGACTTAAAAAAAAATACAAAAATTAGCTGGGCATGGTGGCATGCACCTGTAATCCCAGCTACTGAAGGCAGGAGAATCACTTGAACCAGGAGGCGGAGGTTGCAGTGAGCCAAGATCGCGCCACTGCACTCCAGCCTGGGTGACAGAGTGAGACTCCATCTCAAAAAAAACAAAAACAAAAAAATTAAGGTGAGGTTCACCAAGGTGGCTCATGCCTGTAACCCCAGCACTTTGGGAAAACAAAGGGGGAGAATTGCTTGAGGTCAGGAGTTCGAGACCAGCCTGAGGAACCTAGAGATGCCCCCGCCGACACCTCCTCTCTATTAAAAAAAAAAAAGAAAAGGCCGGGCACGGTGGCTCAAGCCTGTAATCCCAGCACTTTGGGAGGCCGAGACGGGTGAATCATGAGGTCAGGAGATCGAGACCATCCTGGCTAACACGGTGAAACCCCGTCTCTACTAAAACATACAAAAAAAAGACTAGCCGGGCGAGGTGGTGGGCGCCTGTAGTCCCAGCTACTTGGGAGGCTGAGGCAGGAGAATGGCGTGAACCCGGGAGGCGGAGCTTACAGTGAGCCGAGATCCGGCCACTGCACTCCAGCCTGGGCGACAGAGTGAGACTCCATCTCAAAAAAAAAAAAAAAAAGAAAAGAAGTGAAATTCAATTCACAAAACATAAGATTTACCCCTTTATTTCTAACTTTTTATTTTATTTTATTTCTATTTTTTATTTTTTGAGACAGGGTCTCACTTTGTCACCCAGGCTGGAGTGCAGTGGTACAATCACAGCTCGCTGCAGCCTTGACCTCCCATGATCAAACAGTCCTCCCACCTCAGGCCACCAAGTAGCTGGGACTACAAACATGCATGCGGCACCATGCCTGGCTAATTTTTTTTTTTTTTTTTTTAAGAGATGGGGTTTCGCCAAGTTGCCCAGGCTGTATTTTATTTATTTTTTTGCTAGAGATGTGGTCTCGTTATGTTGCCCAGGCTGATCTCTAACTCCTGGCGTCAAGCAGTCCTCCCACCTCGGCCTCCCAAAGTGCCGGGATTACAGGCGTAAGCCACAGTGCCCAGAATTAACTCTTTTAGGCTGGGCACAGTGGTTCACGCCTGTAATCCCGGCACTTTGGGAGGCCGAGGCTGGTGGATCACAAGGTGAAGAGATCGAGACCATCCTGGCCAACATGGTGAAACTCCATCTCTACTAAAAATACAAAAATTAACTGGGCGTAGTGGCACACGCCTATAACTATAATCTCAGCTACTCAGGAGGCTAAGGCAGGAGAGTTGCTTGAACCCAGGAGGTGGAGGTTGCAGTGAGCCGAGATTGCGCCACTGCACTCCAGCCTGGCGACAGAGCGAGACTCTGTCTCCAAAAAAAAAAAATAATTAACCCTTTTAAAGTGAACGGTTAGCCTGGGCAACATGGCAAAACCCTATCTATACAAAAAATACAAAAATTAGCCAGGCATTGTGGTGCATGCCAACAGTCTCAGCTACTCGGGAGGCTGAGGTGGGAGGATCACCTGAGCCTGGGGAGGTCAAGGCTGTAGCAAGCTGCAATCGTGCCTCTGCACACCAACCTGGGCAACAGAGCAAGACCCTGTCTCTAAAATAAAGCAAAAGAAAACCAGAAGCCCTACTGGCATGAAATACGTTCACCCTGTTGTACAACCAACACCTCCATCTAGTTCCAGAACGTTCTCTTCACCCCCAAAGGAAACCTGTATCCATCCTCATTTCCTCTGCCCCCACTTCTCCCAGCCTCTGGCAACCACTCATCTGCTTTCTGTCTCTATGGATTGATTACTCCCCTGGTGGTGGGAGGGTTGTTTGAGATTCAGGGGGAGAGGAGCGAGTTGAGGGTACATTTCACCATCAGAGTATGTGGGAGCTATAGCAGGTTCTAGAGCAGGGGGTGTCCTGCTCATGCAGGGGGCCTGCATGAGCCATAATCCTGTTCCTTGCCCTCCCCAGGCAGGACAGACGGCCCTGATGCTGGCAGTCAGCCACGGGCGGGTGGACGTTGTCAAAGCCCTGCTGGCCTGTGAGGCGGACATCAATGTGCAAGATGATGATGGCTCAACGGCCCTCATGTGCGCCTGTGAGCACGGCCACAAGGAGATTGCAGGGCTGCTGCTGGCTGTACCCAGCTGTGACATCTCACTCACAGATCGCGTGAGTCTCCAACCAGGTGCGCCCTGGGGAGGGCGGGAGCACAGCATGGGGACGTCATTCATAGCACCGGATACTTTGCAGGATGGGAGCACAGCTCTGATGGTGGCTTTGGACGCAGGGCAGAGTGAGATTGCGTCCATGCTGTATTCTCGCATGAACATCAAATGCTCGGTGAGTCTCAACCCGGCCGGGGAGGTGCAGGGTGGGGGGGGCTCTGAGAGGAGAGAGATTTGTTTTTGTTTTTGTTTTTGAGACAGAGTCTCACTCTCGCCCAGGCTGGAGTGCAGTGGCACGATCTGGGCTCACTGCAACCTCTGCCTCCCGGCTTCAAGCGATTCTGCTGCCTCAGCCTCCTGAGTAGCTGGGATTACAGGCGTGCACCACCATGCTGGCTAATTTTTGTATTTTTAGTAGAGATGAGGTTCCACCATGTTGATCAGGCTGGTCTCGAACTCCTGACCTCGTGATCTGCCCACCTTGGCCTCCCAAAGTGCTAGGATTATAGGCGTGAGCCACCGCGCCCAGCCTTGTTTTTGTTTCGAGACTGAGTCTTACTCTATCACCCAGGCTGGAGTGCAGTGGTACAATTTTAGTTTATTGCAGCCTCCACTTCCTGGGCTCAAGTGATCCTTTCACCTCAGCCTCCTGAGTAGCTGGGACTACAGATGCTCGCCACCACACCTGGCTGAGTTGTTTTGTTTGAAACAAAGTCTTACTCTATCACCCAGGCTGGAGTACAGTGGCGCAATCTTGGCTCACTGCAACCTGTATCTCCCAGGTTCGAGCAACTCTCCTGCCTCAGCCTCCAGAGTAGCTGGGATTACAGGTACACACCACCATGCCCAGCTAATTTTTGTATTTTTAGTAGAGATGGGATTTCACTGTGTTGGCCAGGCTGGTCTTGAACTCCTGAGCTCAAGTGATCTGCCTGCCTCTGCCTCCCAAAGTGCTGGGATTACAGGCGTGAGCCACCGCACCCGGCCATTTTTTTTTCTATTCTTAGTGCAGGCTGAGTCTGACTCTGTTGCCCAGACTGGTCTTGAAGTCCTGGGCTCAAGCCATGCTTCCTCCTCGGCCTCCGAAAGCGCTGGGATTACAGGGGTCAGCCACTGCGCCTGGCCAGAGGAGACGGATGTTTATGAAGAGCTGATTGTGCACGGGGTCCATGCTAAGGATAAAGTCAGGATATGGTCAGCTGCTTGCTGAACCTTCATCGTGCCCCAGTGAGGAAATTAGTCACAGAGAGGCTTCATGGCCATGGTTGGCATAGCAGTATTCGCGCCTGGGTCTGTCTGGTTCCAGATGCGTAACTTAGTCACCATTCACTCATTTGAAAAATATTTACTGAGTGCCTGTTGTGTGTTAGGCCCAGTTCTGGGTAGTCCCCAGTGGTCACAGCACTGATCAAAACAGAAAACGGTATCCACCCTTGTGGAGTGGGCATTCTGGTAAGAGATACAATCAGGCTGGGTGCAGTGGCTCACGTCTATAATCCCAGCATCTTGGGGGGCTGAGGCGGGAGGACTGCTTGACCCCAGGAGTTTGAGACCAGCCTGGGCAACATAGGGAGACCCTGTCTCCGCAAAAATACAAAAATGAGTGGGTGTGTTGGTGCATGCCTGTACTCCCAGCTACTCGGGAGGCTGAGGCAGGAGGATCACCTGAACCCAGGAGGTTAAGGCTGCAGCAAGCCATGGTTGCATTACTATATGGTGACAGAGTGCCACCTTGTCTGAAAATAAAAGAGGCCAGGCATGGTGGCTCATGCCTGTAATCCCAGCACTTTGGGAGGCCAAGGTGGGCGGATCATTTGAGGTAAGGGGTTCAAGACCAGCCTGGCCAACATGGTGAAACTCCATCTCTACTAAAAAAGTACAAAATATTACCCAGGTGTGGTGGCCCATGCCTTTAATCCCAGCTATTCTGGAGGCTGAGGCGGGAGGATCACTTGAACCTGGGAGGCGGAGGTTGCAGTGAGCCAGAGATCATGCCATTGGATGACAAGAGCAAAACTCTGTCTCCAAAAAAAAAAAAAACCCAAGGGACGTGGGATGGCAAGTGATGGGGAAGCTATTGGAGGCCCTCAGAGAAGAGACGACATTTGAGTCAACACCTGGAGAAGTTAGGGAGTGAATCACATGGTCTTCCAGGTAGCAGGAACAGGCAGCGCAAAGGCCCTGAGGCAGGGGTGTGCCTGATGTGTTTAAGGAGCATTCAGGCCAGACTCAGTGGTTCACGCCTGTAATCCCAGCACTTTGTGATGCCATGGCAGGTGGATCACCTGAGGTCAGGAGTTCAAGACCAGCCTGGCCAACATGGTGAAACCCTATCTCTACTAAAAATACAAAAATTAGCTGGGCATGGTGGTAGGCGCCTGTAATCCCAGCCACTCGGGAGGCTGAGGCATGAGAATTGCTTGAACCTGGGAGGCAGGTTACAGTGAGCTGAGATCACGCCACTGCACTCCAGCCTGGGTGACAGAGCGAGACTCCGTCTCAAAAAAAAAAAAAAAAAAAATTGGCTGGACGTTGTGGTGCATGCCTATAGTCCCAGCTACTTGGGAGGCTAAGGCGGGAGGATTGCTTGAGCCCAGGTGGTCGAGGCTGCTGTGAGCTATGATTGGACCACTACACTCCAGCCTGGTGACAGAGCAAGACCCTGTCTTTAAGCAAAAAAAATCTAGGCCAGGCACGGTGTCTCACGCCTGTAATCCCAACACTTTGGGAGGCCGAGGTGGGCGGATCACCTGAGGTCAGGAGTTCGAGACCAGCCTGACCAACATGGAAAAACCCTGTCTCTACTAAAAATACAAAATTAGCCAGGCGTGGTGGCGCATGCCTGTAATCCCAGCTATCCCAGCTACTAAGGAGGCTGAGGCAGGAGAATTACTTGAACCCAGGAGGTGGAGGTTGCAGTGAGCCAAGATCACACCATTGCACTCCAGCCTAGGCAACAAGAGTAAAACTGTCTCAAAAAAAAAAAGAAAAAAAAAGCCAAAGTCCTCTCCAAAGTCCACCAGGCCCTGCATAACCACCCTCACCTTCCCCACGACTGTTTCTCTCCCCCTCCAGCCACACTGGCCTTATTGCCACGACCCCTCTGCACTTACCCCAGGGCCTTTGCACGTGCTTTTTCTGCTGGCTGGAATGCCCTTCCCTGCTTGCTGGTCCCTTGATGCCATTCACAGTCAGCTGAGACCTCACCCTCCCTGAGCAGCCACTGTCCACCCTCATTCCTTTGCATCTCTCCCCCCTGGTGAACATCCTCGACCACAGGCATGAGTTTGTTTCTTCAAGGCGGTGCCCCTAGATTGCCACCTCCTTGGGGCCAGGGGCCATGCCTCCCTGTTGCTCACCCACCATATCTACCAGGCCAGCCACCACGTCGGCGCCTCGGGAAATTGGAAAGGATCCCGAACAAAAAGAATTCTGCTTCTCGTTTCAGTTTGCCCCGATGTCAGATGACGAGAGCCCTACATCATCCTCGGCAGAAGAGTAGCTGTGAGGGAGGCGGGAGCCACCAGCCCCAGAGCAGACCGTCCCTTGTCCCCGTCTCCTCCCTGTTCCCATTCCTCCCTGGCCCACCCCACTCACACTCCTCAAGGCCCATGGCTGAAAGGCAAGCGAGCTTTCCCTCCGCTTCCCTGGGGGAGCCCCGACGGCCACAGGACTCCAGCTCCAAGCGGGTTTTCTTGGCTCCCCAGATCAAAGCGGTCGCAGTGCAGACCGAAGCAAAATTCTTGTATACATTGGCGCCAGGGCTGATGCTGGGGTGTGGGTTTTATGAAGAACATTGAGAACAATCAGCTGGTAATTATGGATGGAGGAAGAGGGAGAGGAAAAAAATATTGTATTTTTGAATCCGTGTTGCAGGAGGGGGCGGGAATCTTAGGATCTGTTGCCAGATTTGAAAGTCACTGGAACTTGCATATTTTCATTTGAATCCTAAGTGTTATTACGCACCAGTTTGGGGTTCACCCTTCCTCCCTCACATTTAATTGTCTGATATAGAACAGTGTCATGCCCACTGCCCTCCTCTAGACGGCTTTGTCAGGGGAATTTTCTTCCGGCTGTTTTACAAGACAGATCCTGGCCTTGTCACCCAGGACAGAAAACAGTCTTTTCACCCTCATCAAATGAAGGGACTCAGGACAAGTTCTGTGACTTCCAGGGAACCAATTCACAATGAGAAATTACCAGCCAGGCGTGGTAACTCACATCTGTACTCCCAGCACTTTGGGAGGGCAAGAGCTTGAGCTTGAGCCTAGACATTCAAGACCAGCCTGGGCAACATAGCAAGACCCATCTCTACAAGAAATGTAAAAATTAGCCAGGCGCGGTGGTGCGCACCTGTAGTCCCAGCTACTTGGGAGGCTGAGCCCTGGAGGTCGAGGCGGCAGTGAGCTATGATCACACCATTGCACTTCAGCCTCAGTGACACAGAGAAACCCTGTCTCCAGAAAAAAAAAAAAAAAAACATTACCCAGAAACCCCTCCCTTTCCCACATGGAGGCCTTGGCAAATGTTAATTTTCCTAGAAAATCCTTCAGACCTGGAGACGCAGGAAAAGAATCTGGCTCTCAGGGTGACTTCTGTGTCCCCTCGCCAGGCCCCGGAGTATGGTCACAGGGCCGTCCTGTTCCTCCCTGGGACTCCAGAATTTCTCTCCTCAAAGGAAAGAAAACAGGGCATGTGTTTGTTGGCAAAACGCAGGGCCAGCTCCCAAAAACCCCATGTGTGCACGATTAAAAGTTGGCCGTTCCCAGGCCTCCCGGCGCAAACTTAAAGAGACAGGGCTTTGCTGAAAACCAAACATGGGCCAGCTGGGCTTTTTAACAACCTAGAGGCTTTCCGGAGCTGCCTGGAACAGAGCCTGCGGGAAACAGAGCTTGCCAGAGACGCTCACAGTTTCCTTCGTGGCCTGTTTTGGTCCCCCAAGAATCTCCACATCATTTTCTTTCTTGTGCCTTTTCCTTGGTGAGCAACAGAAAGGGAAAGGTTCCAAGCCTCTAAAAATGTGCCTTGTGATCAGGAGTGTGCTCCAAACCAAATATGTGCGCTGCCCTTTCGAGGCCAGTGAGCTCAGCCTCCAAGGCTTTATTTTATTTTATTTTATTTTTTTTGAGACGGAGTCTCGCTCTGTCGCCCAGGCTGGAGTGCAGTGGCCGGATCTCAGCTCACTGCAAGCTCCGCCTCCTGGGTTTACGCTATTCTCCTGCCTCAAACTCCCGAGTAGCTGGGACTACAGGCGCCCGCCACCTCGCCCGGCTAGTTTTTTGTATTTTTTTATTAGAGACGGGGTTTCACCGTGTTAGCCAGGATGGTCTCAATCTCCTGACCTCGTGATCCGCCCGTCTCGGCCTCCCAAAGTGCTGGGATTACAGGCTTGAGCCACCGCGCCCGGCCCTCCAAGGCTTTAAAAGCCACATTTCAGCAAGAGAAAGCGCCGAGAGCTCGCAGGTTCATTAAAGAAGGCAAAGCACTGGTTTCTCTCCTTAGAAAAGTAGGTTTCTTGGCTTGATGTAGATTGGCTTGCTTTGATTTTTAGTGAAGGGAATGTACGTAAAACAAAATAGGGCTTGGGTGGTCAAAGGAGACAAGCAGGAAGGAAGAAAGGAAGGAAGGAAGGAAGGATGGATAGATGGATGGATGGATGGATGGATGGATGGATGGATGGATGGATGGATGGATGGATGGATGGATGGTATTTTCATGTAAATTGCAGAGAAAACAAAACCAAAGCTGATTGGAAACAATGAATTGCTGGTGTCTGAGGGGAAAGGCCGCAGTTTTGGGCAGCTTTGAGAAGCGGTACAAGAGTTCTGTGCCTGTGTGTCCAGCCCTGGAGCCAGCCAGTGCATTTATTTTAAACTCTTAGAAGCAACTCCTTGGCCCAGGAATGCGAGACCCCTGAGATGGGTCCACGCGTCTCTCTACGCTTCCTTCTCTCCGTGGGATACCGGGCTCATGCCTCTGTGCCCATTCTCTTCTCACACGTATCCATGAGCTTTAATTTCACTTTCTGATCACGGTACGTCCATAAAGCCAGTATTACACTTAATTGAAGTATTCTTTTTTGTAATCGTTTTTTTAGAAGGTAAACAAACTTAATAAAGCTACCAATAATGTTGATGATTCTGTGTCTTTTGTTTTTTCACTCTGCTCCCTTTTAAGCTTTAAGATAGATATCTTTCCTTTCTTTTTTTTTTATTTTTTTTATTTTTTTGAGACAGAGTTTTGCTTCTTGTCACCCAGCCTGGAGTGCAGTGGCGCGATCTTGGCTCAATGCAACCTCTGCCCCCTGGATTCAAGCGATTCTCCTGCCTCGATTCTCCTGAGTAGCTGGGACTACAGGCGCCCGCCACCACACCCGGCTAATTTTTGTATTTTGGGTAGAGACAGGGGTTTCACCATGTTGGTCAGGCTGGTCTCGAACTCCTGACCTCAGGTGATCCACCCGCCTCAGCCTCCCAAAGTGCTGGGATTACAGGCATGAGCCACTGCTTTTTGTTGTTTTTGGAGAGAGAGCCTCACTCCATCTCCCAGTTTGGAGTACAGTGGTGCAAATCATAGCTCACTGCAGTCTCTACCTCCAGCGCTCAAGTGATCCTCCCACCTCAACCTTCTGACTAGCTGGGACCACAGGCTTGCACCACCACCCCTGACTTCTTGTTGAGACGGAGTCTCCCTCTGTGGCCCAGGCTGGAGTGCAGTGGTGCGATCTTGGCTCACTGAAACCTCCGCCTCCTGGACTTAAGCAATTCTCCTGCCTCAGCCTCCTGAGTAGCTTGGATTAGAAGCACCCACCACCACACCCAGCTAATTTTTGTATTTTTAGTAGAGATGGGTTTTCACCATATTGGCTAGGCCGGTCTTGAACTCCTGACCTCTAGTGATCCGCCCGCCTCGGCCTCCCAAAGTGCTGGGATTACAGGTGTGAGCCACCGCGCCCGGCCTAATTTGCAAATTTTTTGTAGAAATGGGGTTTTGCGGCCGGGCGCGGTGGCTCAAGCCTGTAATCCCAGCACTTTGGGAGGCCGAGACGGGCGGATCACAAGGTCAGGAGATCGAGACCATCCTGGCTAATATGGTGAAACCCCGTCTCTACTAAAAAATACAAAAAACTAGCCGGGCGACGAGGCGGGCGCCTGTAGTCCCAGCTACTTGGGAGGCTGAGACAGGAGAATGGCGTGAACCCGGGAGGCGGAGCTTGCAGTGAGCTGAGAGCCGGCCACTGCACTCCAGCCTGGGCGGCAGAGCAAGACTCCGTCTCAAAAAAAAAAAAAAAAAAAAAAAAAAAAATGGGGTTTTGCTATGTTGCCCAAGCCAGTCTTGAACTTCCAGTCTCCAGCTACCCTCCCACCTCGGCCTCCCAAAGTGCTGGGATTATACACATGAGCTGCCGCAAATCTCTTTTTCAAAATGGACTTATTTTGGAAAGTGTTCAAAGCTACAGAACAGTTGAAGAATATCACAGTAAACACCTTCATGCTCTGTCCTAGAACAGCACCCAACAATAGTGTAGCCACTAGCTATATGTGGCTATTTTCATTTAAAGTTAAACGACACTGGGCGTGGTGGCTCATGCCTGTAATCCCAGCACTTTGGGAGGCTGAGGCAGGCGGATCACCTGAGGTCAGGAGTTCAAGACCAGCCTGGGCAACATCGTGAAACCCTGTCTCTACTAAAAATACAAAAAAATTGGCCGGGCATGGTGGCTCAAGCCTGTAATCCCAGCACTTTGGGAGGCCGAGACGGGTGGATCACGAGGTCAGGAGATCAAGACCATCCTGGCTAACACGGTGAAACCCCGTCTCTACTAAAAAATACAAAAAACTAGCCGGGCGAGGTGGCGGGCGCCTGTAGTCCCAGCTACTCGGCAGGCTGAGGCAGGAGAATGGCATAAACCCAGGAGGCGGAGCTTGCAGTGAGCTGAGATCCGGCCACTGCACTCCAGCCTGGGCGGCAGAGCGAGACTCCGTCTCAAAAAAAAAAAAAAAAAAAAAAATTAGCTGGGCATGGTGGCGGGCATCTGTAGTCCCAGCTACTCAGGAGGCTGAGGCCAGAGAATCACTTGAACCAAGGAGGCGGGGGTTGCAGTGAGCTGAGATTGCGCCACTGCACTCCAGCCTGGGTGACAGAGCAAGACTCCATCTATAAATAAATAAATAAATAAATAAATAATAATTAGCAGGCTTGTGCCTGTAGTCTCAGCTACTCAGGAGGCTGAGGCAGGTGGGAGGATCACTCGAGGCCAGGAGTTCGAGGCTGCAGTGAGCTGTGATTACTGCACTCCAGCCTTGGTGACGCAGTGAGACTGTCTCTAAAAAAAATTTTTTTTTTTTTTTTTTTGAGGCGGAGTCTTGCTCTGTCGCCTGGGCTGGAGTGCAGTGGCCAGATCTCAGCTCACTGCAAGCTCCGCCTCCCAGGTTTACGCCATTCTCCTGCCTCAGCCTCCCGTGTAGCTGGGACTACAGGCGCCCGCCACCTCTCCCAGCTAGTTTTTTGTATTTTTTAGTAGAGACAGAGTTTCACCGTGTTAGCCAGGATGGTCTCGATCTCCTGACCTCGTGATCCGCCCGTCTCAGCCTCCCAAAGTGCTGGGATTACAGGCTTGAGAAAATAATTTTTTTTAAGTAAATGAATTATGCTGGGTGTGGTGGCTCACACCTATAATCCCAACACTTTGAGAGGCTGAGGCAGGTGGATCATTTGTGTTCAAGACCAGCGTGGCCAACATAGTGAAACCACATCTCTACTAAAAATACAAAAAAATTAGTTGGGCATGGTGGTGCACGCCTGTAATCCCAGCTACTGGGGAGGCTGAGGCATGAGAATCACTTAAACTTGGAAGACGGAGGTTGCAGTGAGCCAAGATTACAGCACTGTACCCCAGCATGGGTGACAGAGTGAGGCTCCAACCCAAAAATAAATAAAGTCAATGAATTATAATTAGTTCTCAACAGCTTTACGTGGTTGGTGGCTTCCGTACTGACTTGCAGATACTGAATATTGCCAGCGTACAAAATTTTGTTGAACACCTATTGTGAACACCTCAGAAAAAAAAAATCTTTTTTTTCTTTTCTTTTCTTTCTTTC
This sequence comes from Rhinopithecus roxellana, assembly GCF_007565055.1. NCBI lineage: Eukaryota > Metazoa > Chordata > Mammalia > Primates > Cercopithecidae > Rhinopithecus > Rhinopithecus roxellana. Next base: position 5,355,827 of record NC_044556.1, read on the forward strand.
TTTTTTTTTTTTTTTTTTTTTTTTTTGAGACAGGTTCTCTGTTGCCTACCAGGGTAGAGTGTAGTGGTGCAATCATAGCTCACTGCAGCCTCAACCTCCGGGACCTCCGGGATTCAAGCAGTCTTCCCACCTTAGCCTCCAGAGTGGCTGGGACTACAAGTGTGTGCCATCATGCCTGGCTAATTTTTTTTTTATTTTTTGTATAGATGGGGTCTCTCTATCGTGCCCAGGCTGACCTCAAACTTCTGGGCTCAAGCAATCTGCCCCCTTCAGCCTCCCAATGTCCTGGGATTGCAGGCATGAGCTATTATGCCTGGCCTAAAAAATGGCTCTTCACTGACTTTTGTGTTCTAACGCCAAATAATTTACAGCGATTTATTATAAAAGTCAAAATCCAGCCAGGCACAGTGGCTCACCCCTGTAATCCCAGCACGTTGGGAGGTCAAGGTGGGCATCACCTGAGGTCAGAAGTTTGAGACAAGCCTGACCAACATGGTGAAACTCCGCCTCTACTAAAAATACAAAAATTAGCCAGGTGCGGTTGCACACGCCTGTAATCCCAGCTACTCAGGAGGCTCAGGCACAAGAATCGCTTGGACCTGGGAGGCATAGGTTGCAGTGAGCCGAGACTGTGCCACTGCACTCCAGCCTGGGCAACAGGGAGACTCCATCTCAATAAAAAAGTCAAAATTTGGGCTGAGCGCGGTGGTTCACACCTGTAATCCCAGCACTTTGGGAGGCCAAGGCGGGTGGATCACCTGAGGTCAGGAGTTGGAGACCAGCCTCACCAACATGGTGAAACCCTGTCTCTACTAAAAATACAAAATTAGCCAGGCATGGTGGCACATGCCTGTAATCCCAGGTACTCGGGAGGAGGCAGGAGAATCACTTGAACCTGGGAGTTGGAGGTTGTGGTGAGCCGAGATCACACCATTGCACTCCAGCCTGGGCAAAAAGAGAGAAACTCCATCTAAAAAAAAAAAACTCAGGCCGGGCACGGTGGCTCAAGCCTGTAATCCCAGCACTTTGGGAGGCCGAGACAGGTGGATCACGAGGTCAGGAGATCGAGACCATCCTGGCTAACACGGTGAAACCCCGTCTCTACTAAAAAATACAAAAAACTAGCCGGGCGAGCGAGGTGGCGGGCGCCTGTAATCCCAGCTACTCGGGAGGCTGAGGCAGGAGAATGGCGTGTACCTGGGAGGCGGAGTTTGCAGTGAGCTGAGATCTGGCCACTGCACGCCAGCCTGGGCGACAGAGCCAGACTCCGTCTCAAAAAAAAAAAAAAAAAAACTCAAAATTCAAACAATACAGCAGTGTTTGGTGTCCTTGCTGGGTGCCATAATCCCACTTGGTAGGGATACCATTGTTGACAGTTTGGAGCATCTCCTACCAAATCTTTTTCCAATGTGTTTGATCTTAATTTTTTTTTTTTTTTTTTGAGACGGAGTCTCGCTCTGTCGCCTGGGCTGGAGTGCAGTGGCCGGATCTCAGCTCACTGCAAGCTCCGCCTCCCGGGTTCACGCCATTCTCCTGCCTCAGCCTCCCGAGTAGCTGGGACTACAGGCGCCTGCCACCTCACCTGGCTAGTTTTTTGTATTTTTTAGTAGAGACGGGGTTTCACCGTGTTAGCCAGGATGGTCTCGATCTCCTGACCTCGTGATCCGCCCGTCTCGGCCTCCCAAAGTGCTGGGATTACAGGCTTGAGCCACCGCGCCCGGCCTTAATTTTTTTTTTTTTACAGCTCTTTTTTCTTGAGGTATAAAATGAATATATTTTGGCTGGGCACAGTGGATCACGCCTGTAATCCCAGCACTTTGGGAGGCTGAGGCAGGTGGATCACCTGAGGTCAGGAGTTCAAGACCAGCCTGGCCAAGATAGAGAAACTCCACTTCTGCTAAAAATACAAAAAAATTAGCCAGGCACGGTGACAGCTACTCGGGAGGCTGAAGAAGGAGAATCGCTTGAACCCAGCGGGGGGAGGTTGCAGCGAGCTGAGATCGCGCTACTGCACTCCAGCCTGAGTGACAGAGTGAGACTCTGTCTCACAAAAAAAAAAAAAAAAAAAAAAAAAAAAAAAGCCAGGCGCGGTGGCTCACGCCTGTAATCCCAGCACTTTGGGAGGCCAAGGCGGGTAGATCACAAGGTCAGGAGATCGAGACCATCCTGGCTAACACGGTGAAACCCTGTCTCTACTAAAAGTACAAAAAAAATTAGCAGGGCGTGGTGGCGGGCGCCTGTAGTCCCAGCTACTCGGGAGGCTGAGGCGGGAGAATGGCGTGAACCCGGTAGGCGGAGCTTGCAGTGAGCCGAGATCACGCCACTGCACTCCAGCCTGGGCGACACCGCCAGACTACGTCTCAAAAAAAAAAAAAAAAAATGTATGTGTGTGTGTATATATATATGTGTGTGTGTATATATATATATACATATATATAGTGCACAAATGGTGCACAAAAGTGTTAAGCTCCATCCATGACTTTTTTGCAAACGGCACGCCCAAGTCACCCGCACCAGAACTGGAAAAGGAATATCATTGGCCCCAGCAGCCCACGGGCCCCTCCCCTCAGATCTTCCAGCGGTCTTCAGGAGATCATATCTCCTGACTTCTCATTTCCTCTGTTTATCCGCTAGGCTGTTCAGCCAGGAGATAACAGAAGGTTTTTGAAGGCCCCAGAAATGTTATACTAAAGAGTGTGTTTCTAGGCAGAAGGTCCATTACTCTTGTTGATTTCCTCTGGATTTGTGAGCCAAGAAGCCCTTGTCTTAGGAAATAAACTGTTTCTCACAAAGCAATTGCCAGTTCCATTTGTCATTATCTTTATTTCTCTCGTTCAGCTCACCCTTAAGACCCCATTGCCCCGTCATGCAGTTTCTTGCTTTGCTTTTTTTTAGTAGATTTTTAATTTTAATTGTGGTAAAATATACATGACATAAAATGTACCACTTTAAACATTTTGAAGTGCAGAGTTCAATGGCATTAAGCACATTCACACTGTTGTGCAACCATCACCACCATCCATTTCCAGAACTTTCTCAGTTTGCAAAACTGAAACTCTGTCCCCATGAAACACTCACTCCCCATGCCCCTCCCTAGCCCCTGGGACCCACCGTTCTACGTTCTGCTTTTATGAATCTGAAGACTCTAGGGACCTCCTATAAGTGGAATCACACAGTGTTTGTCTTTTTGCGTCTGGCTTATTTCACTGAACATGTCCTCATCCACCTCGTGGCATGTGTCAGAATTTCCTTTCTCTTTGTGGGGGTGGGGACGGAGTTTCGCTCTTGTTGCCCAGGCGGGAGCGCAGTGGTGCCATCTCAGCTCACTGCAACCTCCACCTCCCAGGTTCAGGTGATTCTCCTGCCTCAGCCTCCCATGTAGCAGGGATTACACGTGCGCACCAGAGCAAGACTCCAGCTCAAAAACAAAAACAAAAAAAAATGCGTTGTTGAGATGAACCACGTTTTGTTTATTAATTCTTCTATCTAAGGACACTTACGCTGTTTCCACCCTTTGGCTATTGTGAATATCGGCTGCTGTGAACATGGATTTGGAAATATATGTCCTACAACCTCCTTTCTTTCTTTCTTTTTGTTTTTTTGAGACAGAGTTTCACTCTTGTTGCCCAGGCTGGAGTGCAATGGCGCGATCTCGGCTCACCGCAACCTCTGCCTCCCAGGTTCAAGCGATTCTCCTGCCTCAGCCTCCCTAGTAGCTGGGATTACAGGCACGTGCTACCACACAAAGCTAATTTTGTATTTTTAGCAGAGACGGAGTTTCTCCATATTGGTCAGGCTGGTCTCGAACTCCTTACCTCAGGTGATCCGCCCACCTCGCCCTCCCAAAGTGCTGGGATTACAGGCATGAGCCACTGAGCCTGGTCCAACAACCTGCTTTCAATTCTTCTGGGGATATATCCAGAAGTGGAATTGCTGATATGGTAATACTATTTTTAATTTTTTGAGGAACTGCCATACTGTTTCCCGCAGCAGTTGCACCATTTTACATTCTCAGCAAGGGTACACAGTATTCCAATTTCTCTACCTCTTGATGAACACTTGTTATTTTCCAGGTCGCTTGGCTGGTTGGTTGGTTTTGGACAGTAGCCATCCTAATGGCTGTGAAGTGGTTCTCGCTTTGCTTTTTTGGAAGGGAGGTGGGCGGGTGGCATTTTTCCACAGGAGCCTTTATATCTATCAGGCTCGAGTTGCACAATCTTGCCTGGCTTATCTCTGGGACACCTCCTGGCAGCTAATAAGAAAAGGCTATCTTTAGCCACTCTGGCTTAGAAAGGTTAGGAACCTGCCAAGGTCACAGGTAAACTGCAGCGTCAGAAAGTGAACCCGAGGTCTTATCCCCTCTTGCTTTCACTCTGCATAATTGTTATTCACTGCCTTTAGGCACAAAGAAGGTGAATTCTATGCCAAGATCACACAGCCGGTTCTAGAAGCCATGCTCTCAGGCACCAAAGGCTGACACCCACCTGTAGTCCCGGCTACTTGGAAGGCTGAAATGAAAGGATCACCTGAGCCACTGCACTTCAGCCTGGGGGACAGAACAAGACCCTATATCAAACAAAAAAAAAAAAAAAAAAAAAAAGGAAAAAAAGAAGGCCGGGCACAGTGGCTCACACCTGTAATCCCAGCACTTTGGGAGGCTGAGGCAGCTGGATCACCTGAGGTTGGGAGTTCAAGACCAGCTTGACCAACATGGAGAAACCCCGTCTCTACTAAAAATACAAAATGAGGCCGGGCGCGGTGGCTCAAGCTTGTAATCCCAGCACTTTGGGAGGCCGAGACGGGCGGATCACGAGGTCAGGAGATCGAGACCATCCTGGCTAACATGGTGAAACCCCGTCTCTACTAAAAATACAAAAACTAGCCGGGTGACGTGGCGGGCGCCTGTAGTCCCAGCTACTTGGGAGGCTGAGGCAGAAGAATGGCATGAACCCGGGAGGCGGAGCTTGCAGTGAGCTGAGATCCGGCCACTGCACTCCAGCCTGGGCGGCAGAGCGAGACTCCGTCTCAAAAAAAAAAAAAAAAAAAAAATACAAAATGAACTGTGCGTGGTGATGCATGCCTGTAATCCCAGCTACTCTGAAGGCTGAGGCAAGAGAATCACTTGAACTTGGGAGGTGGAGGTTGCAGTGAGCCGAGATCGTGCCATTGCACTCTCCAACAAGAGTGAAACTGTCTCAAAAGAAAAAAAAAAAAGAAAAGAAAAAAATCATGGGAAAGTAACGAGATGTTCTTTAGGTGGTAGCACACATAAAAATGATGCCGGGCTGGGTACGGTGGCTCATGCCTATAATCCCAGCACTTTGGGAGCCTGAGGCAGGCAGATCACGAGGTCAGGAGTTCGAGACCAGCCCGGTCAACATGGTGAAACCCTGTCTTTACTAAAAATACAAAAAATTAGCCGGGCATTGTGGCTGGTGCCTGTAATCCCGGCTACTCTGAAGGCTGAGGCAGGAGAATCACTTGAACCTGGGAGGTGGAGGTTGTAGTGAGCAGAGATTGCGCCATTGCACTCCAACCTGGGCAACAGAGTGAGACTCCATCTGAAAAAAAAAAAAAAAAAAAAAAAAGAAGAAGAAGAAGATGCCATCTTAACATCTTAACCGTTTCTTGCAGAAATACCAGTGTCTAGCATGGAACCAGCTCATTAGAGTCAGCACTGATCTTTTCTTTGTTTTGTTTTGACAGGCTGGTTTCGAACTCCAGGGCTCAAGCTATCCTCCTGCCTTAGCCTCCCAAAGAGCTGAGACTTACGGGCGTGAGCCACTGCACCCAGCTACATGCTAGGATTCTATGTATGTTTCATTAAACAACCATATAGCACCTACAGAATAGCAGACACTATCACGCTAGGCTGGGTTCGGTAGCTCACGCCTGTAATCCCAGTACTTTGGGAGGCGGAGGCAGGAGGATTGCTGGAGGCCAGGAGGTCGAAGATGCAACGGATTGTGCCACTGCACTTCAGCCTGGGTGACAGAGCAATCAATACCTTGTCTCTAAAAAAAAAAGCAATAAGAATTCTCACGTCGGCCGGGCGCGGTGGCTCAAGCCTGTAATCCCAGCACTTTGGGAGGCCGAGACGGGTGGATCACGAGGTCAGGAGATCGAGACCATCCTGGTCTACACGGTGAAACCCCGTCTCTACTAAAAAATACAAAAAACTAGCCGGGCGACTAGGCGGGCGCCTGTAGTCCCAGCTACTGGGAAGGCTGAGGCAGGAGAATGGCGTAAACCCAGGAGGCGGAGCTTGCAGTGAGCCGAGATCGCGCCACTGCACTCCAGCCTGGGCGACAGAGCTAGACTCCGTCTCAAAAAAAAAAAAAAAAAAAAAAAAAAAAAAAAAAAAAAAAATTCTCACGTCAACCCTGACATAAGCACTAGTATGACCCTCATTTTACTATGGAGGAAAGTACCGCACATAGGGGTGAAATCTGCCCAGGGTAACACAACTAGTAAGTGGCAACGCTGGGATTCGAACCCAGTAAATTTGGCTACAGACGCCATATTTCTATGCAGCCTCTCATAGAATCTACTTATTCTCTATGCTTATTGTGTGTATCCCACGCACACACTGTAGGATGTAACTTCCAGGAGAAGCTGCTCGAGGCTTTGCCTTTAGAATCCGGTCCTGCACAGAGCAGGGGCTCGACCTGTGGAGAAATAAACAGCCGCTTTCCCTCCCGCGCAGGCGCATCGGGAGGGCTAACGGAGCCTCCCGCTTCCTGCGCCGATTGGTCATCGCCGGTGACTGACGGAGGAGTGGTCGCAGGCGCACCAGGCCAGACCCAAGGCTGCTTCCCCCATACTAAGACGCTGCTCCCTATGCCTATTGGCTATTGCTTATGACTGACGTAGAAAAATTTCCAATGGAAAGCAACCTCTTCGGGAAGAGGGCGGGCTCCGCGGGCAGTCAAATTTGCGCGGGTTGGGGCTCGGCGTAGTCATGGCCGCCTTCCGCGACATAGAGGAGGTGAGCCAGGGGTTGCTCAGCCTGCTGGGCGCCAACCGCGCCGAGGCGCAGCAGAGACGGCTGCTGGGGCGCCACGAGCAGGTGGTGGAGCGGCTGCTGGAGACGCAAGACGGTGCCGAGCAGCAGCTGCGAGGTGAGGGCTGGAGCGTGGGCGCGGGCCCACGGGGAACAGGGCCTGGGTGCTGGGAGGGGGCAACCAGGCCGACCTCAACACTCCTTCTTTCCTGGACTCTTCCATTTCTTGCCCTATCCCCTCTGGGACGGCGGCCTCTGAGCCTTAGTTTCGCCGTCTGAGAAATCGGCTTTATGACAGCAACCATCCCCCGCCCCCCAGGGGTTTTACTGGTAAATACAGGAGCCCGGAGGGGTTGGCCCCTTCTGAGCGCTCCGTGAGCAGGAGCTGGGGTCTCAGGGTTTGAATTGGAGCTCAGTAGTCAAAGCTCCGGGTTTGCATCCCAGCACCCGTCCCCATGTCCGCTATGAGACTTGAGGTGAGTTTCTTAACTTCTCTGTGCCTCAGCTTCCTTCCTTGTCAAATAGTTGTGACAATAGCCCATCCCTTCTTCCTGAAGGCATTCAGATGTTTTATGGATCACCTGTTGCTGCTAGGCCCTGGGCTCACCGCAACCTCCACCTCCCGGCTTCAAGATATTCTCCTACCTCAGCCTCCTGAGTAGCTGGGATTACAGGCACTTGCCACCACACCCGGCTAATTTTTGTATTTTTAGTAGAGATGGGGTTTCACCACATTGGCCAGGCTGGTCTCGAACTCCTGACCTCAGGTAATCTGCCTGCCTTGGCCTCCCATAGTACTGGGACTGCAGGCGTGAGCCACTGTGCCTGGCCCATCTTCACTTTTTTTTTTTTTTTTTTTTTTTTTGAGACGGAGTCTCCCTCTGTGGCGGGATCTCAGCTCACTGCAAGCTCCGCCTCCCGGGTTTATGCCATTCTCCTGCCTCAGCCTCCCGAGTAGCTGGGACTACAGGCGCCCACCACCTCGCCCAGCTAGTTTTTTGTATTTTTTAGTAGAGACGGGGTTTCACTGTGTTAGCCAGGATGGTCTCGATCTCCTGACCTCGTGATCCGCCCGTCTCGGCCTCCCAAAGTGCTGGGATTACAGGCTTGAGCCACCGCGCCCGGCCCATCTTCACTATTTTTAACTGCACAGTTCAGTGGCGTTAGGCACATTCACACTGCTGTGCAACCATCATCACCATCATCTATCTCCAGAACTTTCTCATCTTTCCAGACTGAAGCTCTGCCCCCATAAAACACTCACTCCGCATCCCCTTCTCAGACCCTGGCACCCACCAGGGATCTCCTTTCTGTCTCAAATCTGACTCTTCTAGGAACTTCCAGAGGAATTATACAATATCTACCCTTCGTGGTGGAATCATACAATATCTACCCTTTCGTGTCTGACTTACTTCACGGAGCATAATGTCCTCCAGGTTCATCCATGTTATAGCCTGTGTCAGAATTTCCTTCCATTTTATTCACTTATTGTAAGACAGAGTCTCGCTCCATTGCCCAGGCTGTAATACAGTGGTGTGATCTTGGCTGACTGCAACCTCTGCCTCCCAGACTCAAGTGATCCTCTCACCTCAGCCTCCCAAGTAGCTGAGAAGACACTTATGCACCATGATACCCAGCTAATTTTTGTATTTTTAGTAGAGACAGGGTTTCACGATGTTGGCTAGGCTGGTCTTGAACTCCCAGCCTCAAGTGATCACCTGCCTCAGCCTCCCAAAGTGCTGGGATGACAAGTGTGAGCCACCACACCTGGCCAGAATTTCCTTCCATTTTAAAACTGAGTCATATTCCATGATATAGAAGGATGGACCACATTGTGTTAATTCATTCATCCATCCATGGACACTTGAGTTGTATCCACCTTTTGGCTGTGGTGAATAACCCTGCTATGAACACGGGTGACCAAATATCTCTTCAAGACTCTATTTTTTTTTTTTTTTCAAGATAGAGTCTTGCTCTGTCGCCCAGGCTGGAGAGCAGTGGTGTGATCTCTGCTCACTGCAACCTGTGCCTCCCGGGTTCAAGCGATTCTCCTGCCTCAGCCTGCCAAGTAGCTGGGATTACAGGCACGTGCCAACACACCCAGCTAATTTTTGTATTCTTAGTAAAGACAGGGTTTCACCATGTTGACCAGGCTGGGCTCAAACTCTTGACCTCGTGATCTGCCCACCTCGGTCTCCCAAAGTGCTGGGAATATAGGCATGAACCACTGCACCCAGCCCAAGACTCATTTTCAATTCTTTTTTGTATTCAGCCAGAAGCAGATCAAATGGTAATGCAAAGTTTAATTTCTGAGGAACTGCCATACAGTTCTCCCTGACAGCTGATGTGCCAGGGGTTTCGGATGCCTTGTACAGTCACATTTTATGAGGAGGCCTGGACTGAGCCTTGATTGGCCTATGGAGCCGGCCACAGAATGGCTCACGAATGGTGTTCCTGGCAGCGTGGATTGCAAATGCAAAGGTCAGGAGGTGAGAATGCACTTGGCGAGCAGAAGATGAGCTCAGCAGCTGCCTGACTGCCAGGCCTGGTGAGCACCCAGGAGGAGTCTGAATATTATCCGAGTGTAATGTCCCAGGCAGGCTCTTCCCTCCTTCCCTCCTCCTCTTTCCGCCCCTCCATTAACTCACCCTCCTTTGATGGCTTAGGAGAATGGTGTGACTCAGCCAGCCTGGCTGTTAGCAGAATGGATGAATCTGGGGCCAAGAAAACTGAGAGTGAGGATCCAGGGATCCTGGGCTTTGGGTCAAACAGATCCAGTTCATATCCTAGGTTTGGAGCTATGTGCTTGTGGGCGAGTCACTGAACTTCTCTGTCTCTGGACCTGTTTTTCATGTCGCAGATGCGGGGCAGAGGAATTAAAGTACACTCTCAGGCTGGCTGGGCGCAGTGGCTCATGCCTGTCATCCCAACATTTTGGGAGGCTGAGGTGAGTGGATCACTTGAGACCGGGAGTTCGAGACCAGCCTGGTCAACATGGTGAAACCGGTCTCTACTAAAATTACAAAAATTATAGGCACATGCCAACACGCCCAGCTAATTTTTGTATTCTTAGTAAAGATAGGGTTTCACCATGTTGACCAGGCTGGTCTCGAACTCTTGACCTCGTGATTTGCCAGCCTTGGTCTCCCGAAGTGCCTGTAATCCCAGCTACTTGGGAGGCTGAGACGAGAGAATCGCTTGAACCTGGGAGTTGGAGACTGCAGTGAGCTGAGGTCACACCACTGTATTCCAGCCTGGATGACAAAGCAAGACTATCTCAAAAAAATAGGCCAAGCATGGTGGCTCATGCCTGTAATCCCAACACTTTGGGAGGCTGAGGCAGGCAGATCACCTGAGGTCAGGAGTTCAAGACCAGCCTGGCCAACATGGTGAAACCCTGTCTCTACTAAAAATACAAAAATTAGCCAGGCATGGTGGCGCATGCCTGTAATCCCAGCTACTCGGGAGACTGAGGCAGGAGAATAGCTTGAACCCGGGAAGCAGAGATTGCAGTGAGCTGAGATCATGCCACTGCACTCCAGCCTGAGCAACAGAGCGAGACTCTGTCTCAAAAATAATAGTAAAATAAAAGTTTCTTTTTTTTTTTTTTTTTTTTTTTTTTTGAGACGGAGTCTCGCTCTGCCACCCAGGCTGGAATGCAGTGGCCGGATCTCAGCTCACTGCAAGCTCCGCCTCCTGGGTTTACGCCATTCTCCTGCCTCAGCCTCCCGAGTAGCTGGGACTACAGGCGCCCGCCACCTCGCCCGGCTAGTTTTTTGTATTTTTTAGTAGAGACGGGATTTCACCGTGTTAGCCAGGATGGTCTCGATCTCCTGACCTCGTGATCCGCCCGTCTCGGCCTCCCAAAGTGCTGGGATTACAGGCTTGAGCCACCGCGCCCGGCGAATAATAGTAAAATAAAAATTAAAAAAAAAAAAAAGTGCTGGGCGCGGTGGCTCGTGCCTGTAATCCCAGCACTTTGGGAGGCCAAGGCGGGTGGATCATGAGGTCAGGAGATCGAGACCATCCTGGCTAACACGGTGAAACCCCATCTCTACTAAGAATAAAAAAAAAATTAGCCAGACGTGGTGGCGGGCTCCTGTAGTCCCAGCTACCCGGGAGGCTGAGGCAGGAGAATGGTGTGAACCTGGGAGGCGGGGCTTGCAGTGAGCCGAGATCACGCCACTGCACTCCAGCCTGGGCAACAGAGCAAGACTCTGTCTCAAAAAAAAAAAAAGGCTGGGTGCAGTGGCTCACAGCTGTAATCCAAGCACTTTGGGAGGCTGAGGCGAGTGGATCACAAGGTCAGGAGTTCCAGACCAGCCTGGCCAACATGGTGAAACCCCGTCTCTAGTAAAAATATAAAAATTAGCCAGGCGTGGTGGTGGGTACCTGTAATCCCAGCTACTCAGGAGGCTGAGGCAGGAGAATCACTTGAACCTGGGAGGTGGAGGTTGCGGTGAGCTGAGACCGTGCCATTGCATTCCAGCCTTGGTGACAGAGCAAGACTCCATCTTAAAAAAAAAAAAAAAAAAAAAAAGTGTCCCCTCAGAGATCTGTGTGAGAATATGTCAAGTAGGAGCACCTTATAATGAACAGCCATGGGGTAGAGATTACTCCTCAGGAAAGAATTCAAGAAGAGTCGGTTGTCCCTCGGGAGGGCGGACAGACAGCGGGTGGGAAGGCTGTGTGAGCCAGCCGAGCCTCAGCTGTCCTAACAGGAAATCAGCAGGCACCATCCGAACCAGACCCATCAAGAAATAGCAGCATAATCAAGTTACTTAGAAATGTGGAGGCCAGTGCCAGAGAAAACAGCTAAAACTTGAAAGTGGCTGCTTCGGAGGGGCGGAGAGGCTTGGAGAAGGGTGTGTGCATGTGTGTTTATGTTTGCAGAACCATATACATGTCATACTGTGATTAAAAATAACTTAATGTAAGTTTCTAAAACTTAAACATGGGCCTTTTGGGAAGCATTTAATCTGCATTCTCTGAGTTGGCAGGTTTCTAGGAAGGAACAGTAGCCATTTTTGTTTTGGTTTGGTTTGGTTTGGGTTTTTGAGAAAGCATATCTCTCTGTCACCCAGGCTGGAGTGCAGTGGCACAGTGACAGCAGTTATGGCTCACTGCAGCCTCAACCTCCCTGGTTCAGGTGATCCTCCCATCTCAGCCTCCTAAGTAGTTGGGACTACAGGTACACACCACAACGCCCAGTTAATTTTTTGTATTTTTAGTAGAGATGGGGTTTTGCCACGTTGCCTAGGGTGGTCTCAAACTCCTGGGTCCAAGCGATTCTTCTGCCTTGGCCTCTCAAAGTGCTGGGATTCCAGGCATGGGCCACTGTGCCCAGCCACCAGTAGCGTTTTTTGTTTTTTTTTTTGTAAGACGGAGTTTTGCTCTTGTTGCTCAGGCTGGAGTGCAATGGCGCGATGTCGGCTCACCACAACCTCCTCCTCCCAGGTTCAAGCGATTCTCCTTCCTCGGCGTCCCGAGTAGCTGGGATTACAGGCATGCGCCACCACACCTGGCTAATTTTGTATTTTTAGTAGAGATGGGGTTTCTCCATGTTAGTCAGGCTGGTCTTGAACTCCCAACCTCAGGTGATCCACCCGCCTCGGCCTCCCAAAGTGCTGGGATTACAGGCGTGAGCCACCGCGCCCAGCCTTTTTTTTTTTTTTTTTCTCACAAGGTCACATATTTTATTTTCCTTTTTTTTTTTTTTTTTTTTTTACTATTATTATTATACTTTAAGTTCTGGGATATCTGGAGTGTGCAGGTTTGTTACATAGGTATACACATGCCATGGTGGTTTGCTGCACCCATCAACCCGTCCCCATCATCTACATTAGGTATTTCTCCTAATATCATCCCTCCACTAGCCCCCAACCCCCTAATTTTTATATTTTTTAGTGGAGACGGGGTTTCCCTGTGTTGGCCAGGCTAGTCTCGAACTCCTGACCTCGTCATCTGCCTGCCTCGGCCTCCCAAAGTGCTGGGATCACAAGCGTGAGCCACCGTGCCCGGCCTAATTTTTGTATTTCTAGTAGAGACGGGATTTTACCACGTTGGCAAGGCTGGTCTTGAACTCCTGACCTCAAATGATCCACCCACCTTGGCCTCCCAAATTGCTGGGATTACAGGCGTGAGCCACTGCACCTGGCCAAGATGTTTTTGCTCTTTCTGGGTGTTTTGTTCAACACATTTTTATTTCGGGTAGGTGCTGGAGACAAAAAGTGAATAGAAGATGTGGTATCTGATTTGAAGTAGAAAGGTGAGGAAGGAATAATTCAGTGTGCCAGGGGCTGTCCTGGAAGCACAGCTGCACTCTGGGAGGGAGAGGAGAGCGCCCCACTGCCTGAGCTGGGCATCACCCAGGAGGCCTTGGAGGCCAGGTACGGGTGTGCCTGCTGGGCGGGATCATGGGGACATTCCATGGAGCACAGGGGCCCGGGTGAGAACCGAGGCGTATGTGCAAAATGATGAACAGAGAGAAAAGTTCATGGTAGGGAGAAAGAAGGCTGTTCAGGATTGTGAAGATGTAAAAGGAGATCTGGGCTTTATCCTGGAGACCCTGGGGAGCCATGGTAGGTCTTTGAGCAGGGGAGTGACTTCCCACTTGGCCTCTCATGCAGCAGAGAGCAGAATGGATTGGCAGATTGGCTTAGGGAGAGACCAAAACATCAGGCAGGGTAGGAGGAGCAGCAGGAAAGCTGTGAGGTTGGTCTTGGAGGGATGGGGGACCTGCTTGAGGAAGATGAGGAGTGGAGCTGAGCAGGAGGAAGGGAGCTGCCGGGCTCAGGCTTGCAAGGCTCATTGGATGTGGAAACTGAGTCCTGTGCTTCTTGCTATAAACGTGTGTGTGTCTGTGTGTGTGTGTGTCTTTGTGTCTGTGTGAGACACAGTCTCACTCTGTCACTCAGACTGGAATGCAGTGGCACCATCTTGGATCACTGCAGCCTCAACCTCCTGGGCTCATGCAATCCTCCCACCTCAGCCTCCCAAGCAGCTAGGATTGCAGACCTGAGCCACCACAGCCGGCTAATTTTTTTTCACTTTTTTTTTTTTTTTTTTTGAGACGGAGACTTGCTCTGTTGCCCAGGCTGGAGTGCAGTGGCTGGATCTCAGCTCACTGCAAGCTCCAACTCCCGGGTTTACACCATTCTCCTGCCTCAGTCTCCTGAGTAGCTGGGACTACAGGCGCCCGCCACCACGCCCGGCTAGTTTTTTGTATTTTTTTTAGTAGAGACGGGGTTTCACCGTGTTAGCCAGGATGGTCTCGATCGCCTGACCTCATGATCCGCCCGTCTCGGCCTCCCTTTTTTTTAAAGACGGAATTTGGCTCTTGTTGCCCAGGCTGGAGTACAATGACGCGATCTCAGCTCACTGCAGCCTCCGCCTCCTGGGTTCAAGTGATTCTCCTGCCTCAGTCTCCTGAGTAGTTGGGATTACAGGCATGCATCACCACACCCGGCTAATTTTGTATTTTTAGTAGAGATGGGGTTTCTCCATGTTGGTCAGGCTAGTCTCGAACTCCCAACCTCAGGTGATCTGCCTGCCTCGGCCTCCCAAAATGCTGGGATTACAGGTGTGAGCCACTGTGCCCAGCCTTTTTTTTTTTTTTTTTCAGATGTAGTTTCATTCAGCCGCCCAGGCTGCAGTACAGTGGCGCGATCTCGGCTCACTGCAGCCTCCACCTCCTGGGTTCAAGTGATTCTCCTGCCTCAGCCTCCCAAGTAGCTAGGATTACAGGCACGTGCCACCACACCCAGCTAACTTTTTTTTTTTTTTTTTTTTTTTGAGACGGAGTCTCGCTCTGTTGCCCAGGCTGGAGTGCAGTGGCCGGATCTCAGCTCACTGCAAGCTCCGCCTCCCGGGTTTATGCCATTCTCCTGCCTCAGCCTCCCGAGTAGCTGGGACTACAGGCGCCTGCCACCGCGCCCTGCTAGTTTTTTTGTATTTTTTAGTAGAGACGGAGTTTCACCATGTTAGCCAGGATGGTCTTGATCTCTTGACCTCGTGATCCGCCCGTCTCGGCCTCTCAAAGTGCTGGGATTACAGGCGTGAGCCACCGCGCCTGGCCATTTTTTGTTTTTAATAGTGACGGGATTTTACCATGTTGACAAGACTGGTCTTGAACTCCTGACTTCAGGTGATCTGCCCGCTTCGGCCTCCCAAAATTCTGGGATTACAGGTGTGAACCACCACGCCCAGCCTAATTTTTTTAGTTTTGTAGAGAGAGGATCTCCCTATGTTGCCCAGGCTTGAACTCTCGCCCTCAAGCAATCCTCCTGCCTCAGGCTCCCAAAGTGCTGGGATTACAGGCGTGAGCCACCATGTCTGGCCAACTATTTTGTTATAAACTATTTTAGGTGTGTGAAGAAGGATGAGGTTTTATCTTTGGTGTATTTAAATGTGTTTTGGTGAAACAATAGTTGTACAAGTTGCCAGTGGAACTCTCTGGACACAGGGCTGCAGACAAGAAGGGGCATGTTTCTTGCCAATGGAGGCGGGGAACCATCTTCTCTCTGCTCTCCTTGGGGAAGGACAGACCCTAGGGAGCCTGCTTCTCTCCACCCTGCAGAGATCCTCACCATGGAGAAGGAAGTGGCCCAGAGCCTTCTCAACGCAAAAGAGCAGGTGCACCAGGGAGGCGTGGAGCTGCAGCAGCTGGAAGCCGGGCTTCAGGAGGCCGGGGAGGAGGACACCCATCTGAAGGCCAGCCTCCTATATCCTTTTCTGCTAGGGGGTCAGCCTTGCTAGAAAACACGCATAGGGCCAGCCGCAGTGGCTCATGCCTATAATCCCAGCACTTTGGGAAGCCCAGGTGGGAGGATCCTGTTGCCTAGGAGTTGGACACCAGCCTGGGCAACAGAGACCCTGTCTCTACAAAAATAAAAAAATTAAGCCGGGTGTGGTGGCTCACGCCTGTAATCCTAGCACTTTGGGAGGCCGAGGCGGGCAGATCACAAGGTCAGGAGATCGAGACCATCCTGCCTTACACAGTGAAACCCTGTCTCTACTAAAAATACAAAAAAAATTAGGCCGGGCGCGGTGGCTCAAGCCTGTAATCCCAGCACTTTGGGAGGCCGAGACGGGCGGATCACGAGGTCAGGAGATCGAGACCATCCTGGCTAACACGGTGAAACCCCGTCTCTACTAAAAATACAAAAACCTAGCCGGGCGAGGTGGCGGTGCCTGTAATCCCAGCTACTCGGGAGGCTGAGGCAGGAGAATGGCGTGAACCTGGGAGGCGGAGCTTGCAGTGAGCTGAGATCTGGCCACTGCACTCCAGCCTGGGTGACAGAGCGAGACTCTGTCTCAGAAAAAAAAATTAGCCAGGCGTGGTGTCCGGTGCCTGTTCCCAACTACTCAGGAGGCTGAGACAGGAGAATGGCGTGAGCCCAGGAGGCGGAGCTTGCAGTGAGCTGAGATCGCGCCACTGCACTTCAGCCTGGGCAACAAAGTGAGACTTTGTCTCAATAAGTAAATAAATAACTACATAAATAAATAAGCAAGGAAGCTGAGCATGGTGGTACATGCCTGTAGTCTCAGCTACTTGGGAGGCCAAGGTGGAAGGATTACTTGGGCCTGGGAGATTAAGGCTGCATTCCAACCTGGGTGATAGAGCAAGACCCTGTCTCAAAAAAAGAAAAAAAAAACAGAAAAGAAAAGACCCGGCGCGGTGACTCACACCTGTAATCACAGCACTTTGGGAGGCTGAAGCAGACAGATCACTTGAGGTCAGGAGTTCGAGACCAGCCTGGCCAACATGGTAAAATCCTGCCTCTACTAAAAATACATGAATTAGCAGGAGGTGGTGGTGTGCGCCTATAATCCCAGCTACTCGGGAGGCAGGGGCTTGAGAATCACTTGAACCTGGGAGGCGGAGGTTGCAGTGAGCTGAGATCATGCCACTGTACTCCAGCCTGGGTGACAAAGCAAAACTCTGACTGAAAGTAGAAAGTGTGCGTAGATAGAGCCAAGACCCTGGGCCTCCCAGCTGCAGTTAGCGCAGGGGCAGCCCTCTCAAAAGCTGGGGTCCTTAACGACCTGTCCTACTCAGCTCACCAGAGAGCTGGAAGAGCTCAAGGAGATTGAGGCGGATCTGGAGCGACAGGAGAAGGAGGTCGACGAGGACACGACAGTCACAATCCCCTCGGCAGTGTAGGTTCTGCCGAAGCGTGTGCCTGCCTGTGCCTCCTTGTGCAGTCCGGCTCTTGGTTGAAGTCGGTGCTGGGTAACTTTCTTTTTTTTTTTTTGTCTTCCTATATAGGTACGTGGCTCAACTTTACCACCAAATTAGTAAAATTGAGTGGGATTATGAGTGTGAGCCAGGGATGATCAAAGGCAGTATCCTTTTTGGGGAGCCATTTTAACCCTTATGCACTGTAGGTAGGGACGTAAAATGGTGCATAGCAAGACCCTGTAAAAATTAGCCGGTGTGGTGGTGTGCACCTGTAGTCCCAGCTACCTGGGAGGCTGAGGTGGGAGGATCGCTGGAGGCTGAGGTGGGAGGATCGCTTGAGGCCAGGAGTTTGAGACCAGCCTGGGTATCAGTGAGACCCCGTGACTACAATAAATATACAGTAAAGTATAGCAGCCCAGGTGTGGTGGCTCACACCTGTAATCCCAGCACTTTGGGAGGCCGAGGCGGGCAGAACACCTGAGGTCGGGTGTGGTGGCATATGCCTGTAGTCCCAGCTACTCAGGAGGCTGAGGCATGAGAATCGCTTAACCCCAGGAGGCAGAGGTTGCAGTGAGCCGAGATTGCGCCACTGCACTGCAGTCTGGCCTACAGAATGAGACTTTGTCTCAAAAAAAAAAAACCAAAAAGTAAAGGCAGTGTCCTTTTCCCTGTGGGGTTGTGTGAGGGGCTGTGTGTCCCAGGCTTTCCTTACATCTGTGCCTCAGTCCATCATGGCCCCAGTGTGGCCCAGCCCATCCACCTGGACAACACCCAGCTCTCCAGGAAATTCGTCAGCGACTACCTGTGGAGCCTGGTGGACACCGAGTGGTAGCCAGGAGCCTCGTGGTGGCGTCTTCCACCCAGCGGGCATCTGCTGTGGTCAGATCCGTTTCAAATGAAACGTGTGTACGTAGATTTTTTTTTTTTTTTTGAGACAGAGTTTCATTCTTGTTGCCCAGGCTGGAGCGCAATGGCACAATGTCAGCTCACAGCAACCTCTGCCTCCCAGGTTCAAGCAATTCTGCCTCAGCCTCCCAAGTAGCTGGGACTACAGGCATGTGCCACCACTCCCAGCTAATTTTTTGTATTTAGTAGAGATGGAGTTTCATCATGGTGGTCAGGCTGGTCTTGAACTCCTGACCTCAGGTGATCCACGCGCCTCGGCCTCCCAAAGTGCTGGAATTACATGTGTGAACCACTGTGCCCAGCTAGACTTCTTTTTTTTTTTTTTTTGAAACGGAGTCTTGCTCTGTTGCCTAGGCTAGAGTGGCGCAATCTCAGCTCACTGCAAGCTCTGCCTCCTCCCGGGTTCATGCCATTCTTCTGCCTCGGCCTCCTGAGTAGCTGAGACTACAGGCACCTACCACCACGCCCGGCTAATTTTTTATATTTTTAGTAGAGATGGGGTTTCACCATGTTAGTCAGGATGGTCTCGATCTCCCGACTTCGTGATCTGCCCACCTCGGCCTCCCAAAGTGCTGGGATTACAGGTGTGAGCCACCACGCCTGGCTTTTTTTTTTTTTTTTTTTTTTTTTTTTTTTTTACTGGATTTCTTTTTCTTCTCAGTTTGGCCTTAGCTCCTAGAGTGGCCTCAGCTAGGTAACCAATGGGAGTCGACTTATCCATGCCAGGCCTGCAGTTTCATGTCGGTGGCAATATGGGACAGATGACACCGTTGTATTCGATGACAGCTCCCAGATGTTACAAGGGTGGCCCTTGTTCATTCAGGGGGTATGTTTGAGTGCCACGGTGTGCCCAGACTCTGCTAGGCACCAGAGAGACAAGATACAAGTGACGTGGCTCTCCTCCCACTGCTGACGGAGGAGTCAACACAAAAGCAGACAACACTCTAGAACTAGAGAGAGGCCCAGATTGTGACAGGAGCCACACCAGAGTGTGCTTCATGGAGGACGGAAGCAACTTTTGTGCCAGGACATAAAAAGATAAGCCGGCGGGTGCGGTGGCTCAGGCCTGCAATCCCAGCACTGTAGGAGGCAGAGGCGGGCAGATCACTTGAGCCCAGGAGTTAGAGACCAGCCTGGGGAACATGGCAAGACCCCTTCTCTACAAAAAAATTAAAAAATTTGGCCTGGCGCAGTGGCTCATTCCTGTAATCCTAGCACTTTGGGAGTTAAAACACAACACTTCCCGGCCGGGCACGGTGGCTCAAGCCTGTAATCCCAGCACTTTGGGAGGCCGAGGCGGGCGGGTCACGAGGTCAGGAGATCGAGACCATCCTGGCTAACACGGTGAAACCCCGTCTCTACTAAAAAATACAAAAAACTAGCCGGGCGAGGTGGCGGGCGCCTGTAGTCCCAGCTACTCGGGAGGCTGAGGCAGGAGAATGGCGTAAACCCGGGAGGCGGAGTTTGCAGTGAGCTGAGATCCGGCCACTGCACTCCAGCCTGGGTGACAGAGCAAGACTCCTTCTCAAAAAAAAAAAAAAAAAAAAAAAAACAAAACACACAACACTTCCCAGCTGCCCTTGTAGTTAAGGTCCGGCCAGTGAAATGTACGTGGAAGTATTACATGACACTTCTAGAAGGATTTTTAAAAGACAAGTACAACCTTTCTTCCCCTTTCCTATTTCCTGGAATGTGGGGTTGATGGCTGGAGCCCTGGCAGCCATACTGCCACATGGATAGACGAGTGCAATCCCTTAGGGATGACAGGAGCCTGGTTCCCTGATGATAGCAGAGCCAGATATCAACACAGACTTATAAATGGGGGAGAGAAGGGAGAGAACCAATCTCAACTTCTACCTTGTGTAAGCTGCTGGTTTGGGAGGTTTTCTATGACAGATACCAACACAAATCCTAACTGATTGAACATGTACTCCAGTCCAGGGCCGGCCAATCAATGTGTTCATCATTCTCCCATCCTCGGTGTTTTGGGTGCCACTAAGGAAAGGAGGCTTGCACACCACCTGCCTGCCTGAGGGAGGAGAGAGGGAGGTACGGTCCCGCCCACACAGTTGTCCCCGGATACAGCTTTGTCTTTGGATGTGTTAGTTCCATGAACTTGGACTTGGGTTTCATGTCCCTTTCCATGACTGAACTTAAGTGCAGTTCTTTCTTAATCAGGGGTGTTTTTAGGCAGAGGGAACAGTCAGCTTTAACAGCATCTGAGCACATTGGGCGGACACTGAAACGGTCCATTCAGGTGACCCTCGGAGGTCCTGGGGTGAGAAGGCTGAACCGTTGGCCTCCAGGGAGATCAACCTAGAAAAGAGGGATAAGGGCCAGGCGCGGTGGCTCACACCTGTAATTCCAGCACTTTGGGAGGCTGAGGCGGGTGGATCACAAGGTCAAGACATCGAGACCATCCTGGCCAACATGGTGAAACCCCATCTCTACTAAAAACACAAAAACTAGCTGGGCGTGGTGGCATGCACCTGTAGTCCCAGCTACTCAGGAGGCTGAAGCAGAAGAATCGCTTGAACTCAGGAAGTGGAGATTGTAGTGAGCCGGGATCACACCACTGCAGTCCATCCTGGCAACAGAGCAAGACTCCATCTCAAAAAGGAAAAAAAAAAAAAAGATCAGGCTGGGCGCAGTGGCTTGTAATCCCAGCACTTTGGGAGGCGGAATGGGGAGGATCACTTGAGCCCAGGAGTTCAAGACCAGCCTGGGCAACAGTGAAACCCCATCTCTACAAAAAAAAAAAAAAAATTAGCCAGGCATGGTGGTGCACGCCTGTAGTCCCAGCTAGTTGGGAGGCTGAGGCAGGAGGATCACTTGAGCCCGGGAGGTTGAGGCTTCAGTGAGCCATGGAGGTCCCACTGCACTCCAGCCTGTGTGACAGAGTAAGATCCTGTCTTAGAAAGGGGCCAGGTGTTGTGGCTCATGCCTGTAATCTCAGCACTTTGGGAGGCCAAGGCAGGCAGATCACTTGAGTCCAGGAGTTCAAGACCAGCCTGGGCAACATCGTGAAACCCCATCTCTACTAAGAAAAAAATATAGAAATTAGCTGGGCATGGCGGTGCCTGCCTGTGTCCTCCGCTACTTGGGGGCCTGAAGTTGGAGGATCGCTTGAGCCTGGGAAGTTGCTGCCGTGAGCTGTGACTGCACCACGGACTCCAGCCTGGGCAACAGAATGAGACTCCGTCTCAAAAAAAGAGAGAAAAGAAAAGAGGGGGCCGGCATGGTGGCTCATGCCTGTAATACCAGCAACTTTGGACGGCTAAGGCAGGTGGGTCACCTGACATCAGGAGTTTGAGACTAGCCTGGCAGCATGGTGGAAACCCTGTCTCTACTAAAAATACAAGTTAGCCAGGCATGGTGGCAGGCACCTATAATTCCAGCTACTCGAGGCTGTGGCAAGAGAGTCGCTTGAACCCAGGAGGTGGAGCTTGTAGTGAGCTGAGATCGTGCCATTCCACTCCAGGCTGGGCAACAAGAGTGAAACTCCATCTCAAAAAAAAAAAAATTTTTTTTAAGGGATTTTTGTGTCTAGCCCTGAAATGTCAGAAATCTCAGTCCATTCTGCTTGCAAAGATTCTGAGAATGGCGGGCCTGGGTTTAGACGTGCAGTTAACTGTTCCTAGAAGTCCTTGGGGCTGTTTTAATTTTCCAAGTTCATGGGTTTTCTCTTTTTCTTTTCTTGAGATAGAGTCTCACTCTGTCGCCCAGGCTGGAGTGCACTGGCACGATGTCGGCTCACTGCAAGCCTCAACCTCTGGGCTCAAGCAAACCTCCCACCTCAGCCTCCCAAGCAGCTGAGACGGACAGGCGCATGCCACCGGCCCAGGTAATTTTTGCACTTTTTTGTAGAAATGGGATCTTGCTATGTTACCCAGGTTGGTCTCGAAATCGTGGGCTCAAGCGATCCTCCCACTTTGGCCTCCAAAGCGCTGGGATTATGGGCCTAGCGACAGGCCTGGCTGGTTCTTTTATGTGACCTGAACGGGGAGCAGAGTCCTCTATTGCACCCCTGACCCCAGATCTGAAGACCGAAGCAGAGCAGGCTTTTCCGCCTCAGCTCTAAGTGACATTGGGCCCGCCGTTCTGTGTGTTGGGGGCTGTCCTGGGCGTCATAGGACAGTTAGTGTCATCCCTGGCCTCCACCCACCAAATGCCAGTAGCTCCCCCTCAGCCTTAACAACAGGAAATGTCTCCAGCTGTTGCCAGTGTCCCTTCGGGGAGGAAGTCACACATAAAGCCTCTCGCCTGCCTTGAAGCCTCAGGCGGGGACCAGTTTGCAAGTCAGGTGTCAGTGCCAGGGTTGGCTGAGCGCTGCTGTCAACTTTGTGGTCATTCCTTCCCGCACACGGGACAGGCTGCCTCCACTGGCCGGCTCACTGGTGCAACTGTGGG